>NC_058084.1:426778164-427078164 GCF_014858855.1 Bufo gargarizans
TAGTTGGAAGGGAAGGCATCTCACACCTGCTGCAGCCTGCCTCCAGAAGCTCCTGCTGCTGCCTGCTGTCTCCGACTCTCCGTGTGGTGTGGGCTGCCTGTGGCCGAACGCTGTGGCTGTGGGCCGTCACCGTCCTGTGCTGGCCTGGTCGAAACTGTGGTGCAGGAGGGATAATCGCGGGCACACTGAGTTCATATCCGGCGGGCCGGCATTATTTACAGGAACCGCACCAGCTGCTCTGACGTCCTGCCTCCGGATATCCGGCTGTGACGTATATCCGGTGGCAGTGGCAGGACGTGAGAGCAGCTGGTGCTGTTCCTGTAATGACGCGGCCTGCCGGATATGAACTCAGTGCGCCCGCTGTTATCCCTCCTGCACCATGCGATGCCTGTACAAATCTAAGAGGACTTTTAGCGCCGCTCCCGACGGCCTTTTGCCTGGCACGGATGGGCCTATTTTATGGTAGGGGCCTGGAGCTGCAGCTCCATCAGCCCCTACGTTAATCCGGCCCTGCTGGTATGGGACGCCGCCGATGTTCCCCGATCTCATTGCAGCACGGACGCTCGCTGCGTCCGGCTGCGCTTCCTGTTTCCCGGCGTCTCCGTTGTCATGGTGACCTCCTGGATTTGACCTTTGTCCGTCTTCTGACCTGCCTACTACCTGCTCCCTTAGTATTGTCGCTACCTCCAGGATTTGACCTCGGCTCATTCTCTGATGAGTCTCCTACCTTTCCCTTTGTACTGACGCGACCTCACAGACTGACCTCGGCTAGTTGACCCACCATTGCCTTCCCCACCAGGGGGTACCTCTGCTTTGTTTACCTCCCTGTCCCACTATCCGGATTCGGCACGCGTTTGCCGTTCTCTGCCTCAGCTGTTCGTTTCCTTCTCTGTCCTCTCCGCTCTGCACTTACATAGGTCAGGGACCTCCGCACAGTTGTGCCCCTTCGCCTAGGGCGGGTAGTGCAAGTAGGCAGGGACAGAGTTGGGGGTGGAAGTCAGGGGGCGCATGTCCTCTCTACTTTTCCCTAGCGTGACAATAGTCTATATCTTTTTTATTTCCATCTACTTGTACCAAGTTTTTTAATGGTATTTTCTTTCAGTCCGAGTTTGTACGCGTGAGTAGCTGCCCCAATTCTAAATGAATGTGCAGATATTTTTTCGTTATTTAGTTTGAAGTGTTCTTTACATTTGGAAAGGAGAAAATTGAATTGAAATTTTGTTAAAAGAGATGTCACTGCCTGCCCTGTGAGAGGTCTGAGAAGATCAGATAGACTTGCAGCACGTGAATCTATCTGACAGGTTTTTCAGTTTTTCCTTGCTGTTTGTTGTTGTGGGCAGGATCTCACCTCTCCACAGGTTTTGCTCATTTGCTGTTCAGTGGCTCTATTTTTGCCCGCCTCTCACTGCAGACCTTGCGGTTGTTATCTCCTTCTGGAGTTCTAAGCTGGTTGTTAGAGGTTCTCCTGCTTCTTACTCATCTCTAGCTAAGTCCTCCTGTTTTTACTTTGTGTGTGTGTTGTGTCTAGGTCTCAGGGAGATGCTGGTCCCTTCACGGTGGAAGGTCTTGGCAGTCTCATCCCCGCTCCCTAGTTTAGGGTTTGTGACAGTTTTAGCAGGTCTTAGGTTCTGATGTATGTTCTTCCACCATTAGGATTGCTCATACTGTCAACAGTCAGGGAGAGGCTCAGGGATAACTAGGAGGTTACCATCCCCCTCCTCACTAGCTTTGGGGCCTAGTCTGTGTTACTGTTGTAGTTTGTTTATTTGGTGTTCTTCCTTTCCCCACTTATCGTGACATTAACAACCGCCCTTACCGTCATTATTTTCCTTGCTCTGTGCAGATATGGATGCTGTTAATGCACTAGTTGATCGCATGCAGGGATTATCTTTGGAGGTAGCTGACCTCCGTCATTCTGTTGCACAGTTTCAGGATTCTCAGGCGTCTGGTTCAGCCAGTGGGAACCAGGTCAGCCTTGAACCTAAGGTCGCCCTCCCAGGTTTTCTGGGGAAGTGATCATTTTGTTTGTTTCAGAGAATCTTGTAAATTGTATTTTCGTCTGCTGTCCGATCTCCTCTGGGGACGAGAATCAAAGAGTGGGGATTATTATTTCTCTGCTGAAAGGTGATGCTCAGTCCTGGGCCTTTTCTCTACCGATCGGTTACCAATCCCTCCGATCGGTGGATGAATTTTTCAGGGCCCTGGGCCTTATTTATGATGACCCAGACCGGGTTTCTCTGGCCGAATCTAAGCTGCGTAGCTTGAGTCAGGGAGGACGTTCTGCGGAGTCATATTGTTCTGAACTTAGGAGATGGGCGACTTATTCGGAGTGGAATGACCCAGCACTCCGTAGTCAGTTCTGTCAGGGGGTGTCTGAGAGACTAAAAGACGCTCTGGCATTCTTAGAAAACCCTGATTCTTTGGAGGCGGCTATGTCCCTTGCCGTATCGGATTGATAGACGCCTGAGAGAGAGATGCAAGGTTCCTCTCTCTCGGGATGCACTATCATATGGGGAAACAATCTCTTCTGTCCCTCGGGGTTCTGAGTCACTTGAGCTAGTGTCTGGTGATGAGCCTATGCAGTTGGGGACAGGTCTCTTCTGACCCTGGTAATAGGAACCTCAGGGTTCAGAGAAGACTTTGTTTCTTCTGTGGAAAAGAAGGACATTTTATTAACGTTTGTCCTTATATTAAACCTCAAGGTGAAAAATAAAAAATAAAAAAAGGGTTCTAACTAATAGATATAGTTCTTACTCTTGGTAGCGTGGATGGGAAGTCAGAGAAGGTAATTTTGTCTTTTACCTGTAGGTACCCGATTTCTCCTGCCTGCCATGGTGGTGCTAGACTCCGAAAATATTGAATTAGACAGTGGTGCAGGGGTTAACCTTGTTGATAATCAATTTGTTCAGAGTCATGGTTTTAAAACAAGCACATTAAACAAAGGGAGAAGGTGTTTGCTATTGATTCCGCTCCTCTCTCGCAAACGTGTCTGACTCATATGGTGCAGGATATTCATTTGAGGGTGGGTGAGTCTCATGTTGAGTCCATTTCTTGTTTTGTACTGAAGGGTTTGCCTGCTTCTCTAGTGCTAGGTTTACCATGGTTGATCAGACATAATCCTACCATAGATTGGCAAGCAAGACAGATCAGTAATTGGAGTGATTTCTGTATGGACAACTGTCTCGGTGCATCACTTTCTGTGGTATCCACTAAAGGTGTTACCTCCGTTTATTTCAGATTTTTCGGACCTATTCTCTGATGGTGGAGATCAGGAGTTACCCCCTCACCAAGAGTATGATTGTCCGGTCAATCTTATTACCGGAGCTAAATTACCAAAGTCACGGTTATATAATCTTTCTCAACCTGAAAGACTAGCTATGCGAGAGTATATTACAGAGAGTTTGGCAAAAGGACATATTAGACCATCTAAGTCACCGATGTCTGCCGGATTCTTTTTTGTTAAAAAAAAATTGGTCCCTTAGACCGTGTTTAGATTTCCAGGAGCTAAATCTTATCACTATAAAATGGTGTTGGAACCACGCTGCTTTTCTTTTTATTCCGGCCTCTTTCTTTGGTGCAAACAACCAAGTAATAAGACACAAGACAAAGATACTCACATTGTTTGTTCCACGAACCTCCAAAGGATTCTCTATAGGGTATCAAGGATCACAAAATAGTGTAATACCTCTGATGCATTTAAATAACAAGGATTTATTATACTCACAAACATATTAAAATTGCCAGCATATCATAAAATAAGTTCGCATCTCTGCCCAAGTATGTAAGGAAACTTTTTAAATTTTTCAAAGATAATGGTTTAGTTCTGACATTTTTTTGTTTAGTTCTTTTAGAACCTTTAATTATTTGTTTAGCAAGAAAATTGTCAGTAAAAGGAGTAATATTGAGAATTTTTTGAAAATATTAAATACCTGTTATAATTTGTTGAATATAATCTCCTTTTTGCCCGCCTTTAAAAGATTTTGAATAAAAAGGATCAATTGTATTGAGCTATTGTCCTTTTCGTTGTAGTTGTAGGCCAGGCAAAAAGACTCCAAGCGGCTGAGTAAGCAGCCCATGTAGACGAAGCCAATGAATTGCTTACCAAACTGCTCAAGAATTTTATATCAAGGTCCATAATTCTAAAGGGCACGGTATTCGTTTTTCTTCCGTTTCCGGGACGAGCTGGCTGAATATCGAAAATTTCTGTCGAGAGAAGGAATCAGCTATTAAGTTTGATCTACCATCTGTATATTTAGCTTTCAACCATATATTATTATGTAAGCAAATCTAAACTATTTGTCTCAATATGCAAATTACCTCATCAGATTTTGCTGAAAGATCAAAATGTAGTAGTATTCTTTTATTCCTAATTCGTCTTGCCAGATGGTTAGAGAAACTAAAACTGGAAATAATTCCCAAAAGTTAATGTTCCTAATGATTGGTTTATCCAACCAATCTTTAGGCCAATGTTCAGCAGACCATTGTTTTTTGAATATCGCTAAGTATGCTACAGATGCAGGCTGTATCTGTGAATAGTTGGAGTGAGTCTGAATCAATAAATTATTTTTGCCAAATAGAACTGCCGTAAAATTGATCTAGAAAAGATAACCATATTTTTATGTCTTCTTTTAATTGTTTGGTTATACGAATATGATAGTATGAATATTTCTTACCTGCAGTGGCTGCATACATCCTTTTAGAAAAAATTCTACCCATTGGAATAACCCTGGCTATAAATGTTTAAGGATCCTAGAGCGGATTGTAGCCTTTTAGCTAGTTTTTTCAGATAATAATAAATTATTTAATAACATTTTTACAATTAATTTTTTCTTCTGGTATTTTGAATAACATATTTTCAGAGTCAACTATAAATACCCCAAATGTTAATATTTAGTCGGGTATACAGTTTTCCCATCTGCTAAAGGAATGTTAAAATATTCGTAAATGTTTCTAAAAGTATTGAGTAAGTTGAAGCAATCCTTTGATGTCTCTTTACCAATGAATAGAAAGTCATCTATATAGTGTATTATATGATATACTTTCTACACTGGATGGTAGAAAGTCATTACAAAGCAGGATGCTTTGCAATGACTATCTACCATACAGTGTAGAAAGGTAGAAAATGTCTCAAAATAATAGCAGGATAGGGAGAAACCCATCGGAAGAGCCTTGTCGTAATAATATTTCCCTGTCAAATAGAAATTCAGCTGGATTAATAGGTTGTAGCCTTAAAAGCAGATGTTATATCTGTTTTAGCCATTAGCGCATTTTTCCCCACTTTTTTCAGTAATGATAATGCTAAATCAAAGGAGGCATATTGTACTGTTGAGGAATTTTTATCAATCATGTCATTTAAGGACTCATCTTTTGGGAAGGATAAATTGTGAATAAGCTGGAATTTATTGTTTTCTTTTTTAGGTACTATGCCTAAAGGAGAAATTCTAAAATTGTTGAAGGGAGGAGTTATAAAAGGACCCGCTATTCTTTTCTCTGAAATTTTTATTTATTTTTTCCTGAACTATCTTTTTATTCATGTTTACAGATTTGGCGTTTTTAACTAACAAACAACTTGAACCAACAAATGTTGGTACGTAAAATCCATTTGTAAAGCCTTCAGATAGTAATTGTGCTTTCACTTTGTCTGGGTACATTTTTAAACATTGAATGAGTCTTGGAAGTATCATAAGCATCACTTCCTCAATTTGATTCTTTTCCTTGTTTTTTGAAACATTTGGTGGCTGAGTGGTTGCCTGTACAGAAACTGCATTCATGTCTGTACTTGCAATTAGATTGCCATCTACAAGTGGATTCGTTGTAGGAAAAACAAATTCCCTTTTTAATCGGTTGCTGACGAAAATTAGACTTCTGAGGCAGCATGAGATTGATCCAAAGACCTACGTCCTTGGATCCCCATTTTAGTTCAGGGTATACCGCAAGTTTTTGTCTATATGATTCATCATAATTGATCCATTCTGTGCCTCCAAAATTTCTATCTAAGTGTAGAAATAAACCACTACAGTGTATAGGATGTTTTTCACCTAATACAGCAGCGTATATATACAAAATGCTTGTGTCTAATTCAAGAAGGTTTTCTGTTGATTTCTTTTTCTCTCTTCTTCTTCCTTTTTGTCAAATTTAAAAGTATCTTTGGAAGACGGAAGTAGAGAAAATATATCAACGTATTCTCTTTTTCATATTTTCGAAATCTGGCATTGCATGTTTTCTTTCAAAGATGTTTCATTCATTCCAGTGCCAGCTTCTAAAGATGGGACTAAACAGTTATCATTTTGTGTACCTAACTGTTCTACATATAAATTATTTCCATCTCTTCTTATTGTTTTGTTTGGTAAAAGTACAACAGAGTTTCTGTCTGGAGAAGACCAGACAGAATCTGTTTTCTGAGTATTTTCATTTTGTGTTAAAAAGGAAATAAACCCTTTGAATAACTGAACCTTTTCAGTATCAAAAGTATCAGTACTCAAAGGGTTATTAATAACATTTTGAGTAGTGCCCTCTTTGTTGCAGTCACTAGTGATTGTTTGTGCTCAAACAAAACAATAGCTGACCTTAGGGAGACCAACTACAGAAAACACTGTGGAGCCTCATTCAATCCAAAGTGCAAAGCTTCCTGGGAAACCGTAATATGCAAAATAACTGTGGAGCCCCAGTTATGGGTCTTCAACACAGTGAAAGCCAGATATCCCTCAAAGGAAGGAAAACCAAGCAAAGGGGTGTCCCCATTACAGAGATCACCAAATCCACCATATTAAGTGGTCCCTATGTCAAGATCCCGCTCTTTTACAAGCTTTAAGGATGTGACGGGAAAAACCTGAGCCACTTATCCATCCACAGACAGCTGTTTCAGGGTGTTGCCCCTCATCAGTGTGGAGTAGGATTCTGGCTAACCGGGAGCAATGCCTTGGAGACTACTCAAACAAAACAATAGCTGACCTTAGGGAGACCAGCTACAGAAAACACTGTGGAGCCTCATTTAAGAGTCTCGACACAGCAATCCAAAGTTCACTGTGTTGAAGACCCATAACTGGGGCTCCATGGTTATTTTGCATATTACTGTTTCCCAGGGAGCTTTGCACTTTGGATTACTGTGTCGAGACTCCACAGTGTTTTCTGTAGCTGGTCTCCCTAAGGTCAGCTATTGTTTTGTTTGAGTAGTCTCCAAGGCATTGCTCCCAGTTGGCCAGAATCCTATCCCCACACTGATGAGGGGCAACACCCTGAAACAGCTGTCTGTGGATGGCCCTCTGACAGCGGGGGAGCTGCTCTCTGCCGCTAGATCCTTTAGGTCCAGCAGTATCCAGGGCAGTGACGGCCTCCCAGCAGAGCTGTATGTAGCGCTGGGGGATCTGATCTGTCTGGACCTGCTGGAACTCTATAAGGAGATGATGGTGGAGGGTAGGATGATCACGATCCTGTATAAGCAAAAGGGGGAGAGATGTGACCTAAAAACTGGCGTCCCATCTCTCTCCTGAACGTGGACTACAAGATCCTCGCAAAGGTGCTAGCCAACCGGCTGAAGGTCATCATTGGCAGAATCGCCCTCCTGGATCAGACCTATGGCATTCCTGGCCGCAGGATCGCAGACAGTCTCGCTCTCATGAGAGACACGGTACAATATATCAAAGACTGCCGTGTACATGTGGCCCTGGTCAGCCTTGACCAGGAGAAGGCCTTTGACCGAGTGTCTCATGAATTCATGGGCAGGGCTTTGCGCAAGCTGGGTCTAGGCAGGAGGTTCTGTTCGTTTGTTGACCTAATGTATTTTGACATTTGCAGCACGGTGTTGGTGAACGGCTGGAAGACTGACCCGTTTTCAGTGCGCTCAGGTGTCAGACAAGGCTGCCCTCTTTCATCTCTCCTTTTTGTTTGTGTTATTGAATCCTTCGCGGAGTCTGTCTGGCAGAATGGAGAGATCAGAGGGATCACCGCACCAGGACCTGGACACTATGAGGTCAAGTGCTCGCTGTACATGGACGACGTGACCGTCTTCTGCGCTGACCGGCGTTCGGTGACAGCACTCGTCCAGACCTGCGAGGAGTTCGGACAAGCTTCAGGGGCCAAAGTCAACTGCGGCAAGTCAGAAGCTATGCTCTTCAGGGACTGGCAACTGGCCTCTTATGCCCCATTCCCATTTATAGAGTTGAGCGAACACCTGGATGTTCGGGTTCGAGAAGTTCGGCCGAACATCCCGGAAATGTTCGGGTTCGGGATCCGAACCCGATCCGAACTTCGTCCCGAACCCGAACCCCATTGAAGTCAATGGGGACCCGAACTTTTCGGCACTAAAACGGCTGTAAAACAGCCCAGGAAAGGGCTAGAGGGCTGCAAAAGGCAGCAACATGTAGGTAAATCCCCTGCAAACAAATGTGGATAGGGAAATGAATTAAAATAAAAATTAAATAAATAAAAATTAACCAAAATCAATTGGAGAGAGGTTCCATAGCAGAGAATCTGGCTTCCCGTCACCCACCACTGGAACAGTCCATTCTCAGATATTTAGGCCCCGGCACCCAGGCAGAGGAGAGAGGTCCCGTAACAGACAATCTGGCTTCATGTCAGCAGAGAATCAGTCTTCATGTCATAGCAGAGAATCAGGCTTCACGTCAGCCACCACTGCAACAGTCCATTGTCATAAATTTAGGCCCAGCACCCAGGCAGAGGAGAGAGGTCCCGTAACAGAGGATCTGGCTTCATGTCAGCAGAGAATCAGTCTACATGTCATAGCAGAGAATCAGGCTTCACGTCAGCCACCACTGCAACAGTCCATTGGCATATATTTAGGCCTAGCACCCAGGCAGAGGAGAGAGGTCCCGTAACAGACAATCTGGCTTCATGTCAGCAGAGAATCAGTCTGCATGTCATAGCAGAGAATCAGGCTTCACGTCAGCCACCACTGCAACAATCCATTGGCATATATTTAGGCCTAGCACACAGGCAGAGGAGAGAGGTCCCGTAACAGACAATCTGGCTTCATGTCAGCAGAGAATTAGTCTGCATGTCATAGCAGAGAATGAGGCTTCACGTCAGCCACCACTGCAACAGTCCATTGGCATATATTTAGGCCTAGCACACAGGCAGAGGAGAGAGGTCCCTTAACAGACAATCTGGCTTCATGTCAGCAGAGAATCAGTCTGCATGTCATAGCAGAGAATCAGGCTTCACGTCACCCACCACTGCAACAGTCCATTGGCATATATTTAGGCCTAGCACACAGGCAGAGCAGAGAGGTCCCGTAACAGACAATCTGGCTTCATGTCAGCAGAGAATCAGTCTGCATGTAATAGCAGAGAATGAGGCTTCACGTCACCCACCACTGCAACAGTCCATTGGCATATATTTAGGCCTAGCACACAGGCAGAGCAGAGAGGTCCCGTAACAGACAATCTGGCTTCATGTCAGCAGAGAATCAGTCTGCATGTCATAGCAGAGAATGAGGCTTCACGTCACCCACCACTGCAACAGTCCATTGGCATATATTTAGGCCTAGCACACAGGCAGAGCAGAGAGGTCCCGTAACAGACAATCTGGCTTCATGTCAGCAGAGAATCAGTCTGCATGTCATAGCAGAGAATGAGGCTTCACGTCACCCACCACTGCAACAGTCCATTGGCATATATTTAGGCCTAGCACACAGGCAGAGCAGAGAGGTCCCGTAACAGACAATCTGGCTTCATGTCAGCAGAGAATCAGTCTGCATGTCATAGCAGAGAATGAGGCTTCACGTCACCCACCACTGCAACAGTCCATTGGCATATATTTAGGCCTAGCACACAGGCAGAGCAGAGAGGTCCCGTAACAGACAATCTGGCTTCATGTCAGCAGAGAATCAGTCTGCATGTCATAGCAGAGAATGAGGCTTCACGTCACCCACCACTGCAACAGTCCATTTTCATAAATTTAGGCCCAGCACCCAGGCAGAGGAGAGAGGTCCCGTAACAGAGGATCTGGCTTCATGTCAGCAGAGAATCAGTCTGCATGTCATAGCAGAGAATCAGGCTTCACGTCAGCCACCACTGCAACAGTCCATTGTCATAAATTTAGGCCCAGCACCCAGGCAGAGGAGAGAGGTCCCGTAACAGAGGATCTGGCTTCATGTCAGCAGAGAATCAGTCTGCATGTCATAGCAGAGAATCAGGCTTCACGTCAGTCACCACTGCAACAGTCCATTGGCATATATTTAGGCCTAGCACCCAGGCAGAGGAGAGAGGTCCCGTAACAGACAATCTGGCTTCATGTCAGCAGAGAATCAGTCTGCATGTCATAGCAGAGAATCAGGCTTCACGTCAGCCACCACTGCAACAATCCATTGGCATATATTTAGGCCTAGCACACAGGCAGAGGAGAGAGGTCCCGTAACAGACAATCTGGCTTCATGTCAGCAGAGAATTAGTCTGCATGTCATAGCAGAGAATGAGGCTTCACGTCAGCCACCACTGCAACAGTCCATTGGCATATATTTAGGCCTAGCACACAGGCAGAGGAGAGAGGTCCCGTAACAGACAATCTGGCTTCATGTCAGCAGAGAATCAGTCTGCATGTCATAGCAGAGAATGAGGCTTCACGTCACCCACCACTGCAACAGTCCATTGGCATATATTTAGGCCTAGCACACAGGCAGAGCAGAGAGGTCCCGTAACAGACAATCTGGCTTCATGTCAGCAGAGAATCAGTCTGCATGTCATAGCAGAGAATGAGGCTTCACGTCACCCACCACTGCAACAGTCCATTTTCATAAATTTAGGCCCAGCACCCAGGCAGAGGAGAGAGGTCCCGTAACAGAGGATCTGGCTTCATGTCAGCAGAGAATCAGTCTGCATGTCATAGCAGAGAATCAGGCTTCACGTCAGCCACCACTGCAACAGTCCATTGTCATAAATTTAGGCCCAGCACCCAGGCAGAGGAGAGAGGTCCCGTAACAGAGGATCTGGCTTCATGTCAGCAGAGAATCAGTCTGCATGTCATAGCAGAGAATCAGGCTTCACGTCAGCCACCACTGCAACAGTCCATTGTCATAAATTTAGGCCCAGCACCCAGGCAGAGGAGAGAGGTCCCGTAACAGAGGATCTGGCTTCATGTCAGCAGAGAATAAGTCTGCATGTCATAGCAGAGAATCAGGCTTCACGTCAACCACCACTGCAACAGTCCATTGGCATATATTTAGGCCTAGCACACAGGCAGAGCAGAGAGGTCCCGTAACAGACAATCTGGCTTCATGTCAGCAGAGAATCAGTCTGCATGTCATAGCAGAGAATCAGGCTTCACGTCAGCCACCACTGCAACAATCCATTGGCATATATTTAGGCCTAGCACACAGGCAGAGGAGAGAGGTCCCGTAACAGACAATCTGGCTTCATGTCAGCAGAGAATTAGTCTGCATGTCATAGCAGAGAATGAGGCTTCACGTCAGCCACCACTGCAACAGTCCATTGGCATATATTTAGGCCTAGCACACAGGCAGAGGAGAGAGGTCCCGTAACAGACAATCTGGCTTCATGTCAGCAGAGAATCAGTCTGCATGTCATAGCAGAGAATCAGGCTTCACGTCAGCCACCACTGCAACAGTCCATTGTCATAAATTTAGGCCCAGCACCCAGGCAGAGGAGAGAGGTCCCGTAACAGACAATCTGGCTTCATGTCAGCAGAGAATCAGTCTGCATGTCATAGCAGAGAATGAGGCTTCACGTCACCCACCACTGCAACAGTCCATTGGCATATATTTAGGCCTAGCACACAGGCAGAGCAGAGAGGTCCCGTAACAGACAATCTGGCTTCATGTCAGCAGAGAATCAGTCTGCATGTCATAGCAGAGAATGAGGCTTCACGTCACCCACCACTGCAACAGTCCATTGGCATATATTTAGGCCTAGCACCCAGGCAGAGGAGAGAGGTCCCGTAACAGAGGATCTGGCTTCATGTCAGCAGAGAATCAGTCTGCATGTCATAGCAGAGAATCAGGCTTCACGTCAGCCACCACTGCAACAATCCATTGGCATATATTTAGGCCTAGCACACAGGCAGAGGAGAGAGGTCCCGTAACAGACAATCTGGCTTCATGTCAGCAGAGAATTAGTCTGCATGTCATAGCAGAGAATGAGGCTTCACGTCAGCCACCACTGCAACAGTCCATTGGCATATATTTAGGCCTAGCACACAGGCAGAGGAGAGAGGTCCCGTAACAGACAATCTGGCTTCATGTCAGCAGAGAATCAGTCTGCATGTCATAGCAGAGAATGAGGCTTCACGTCACCCACCACTGCAACAGTCCATTGGCATATATTTAGGCCTAGCACACAGGCAGAGCAGAGAGGTCCCGTAACAGACAATCTGGCTTCATGTCAGCAGAGAATCAGTCTGCATGTCATAGCAGAGAATGAGGCTTCACGTCACCCACCACTGCAACAGTCCATTTTCATAAATTTAGGCCCAGCACCCAGGCAGAGGAGAGAGGTCCCGTAACAGAGGATCTGGCTTCATGTCAGCAGAGAATCAGTCTGCATGTCATAGCAGAGAATCAGGCTTCACGTCAGCCACCACTGCAACAGTCCATTGTCATAAATTTAGGCCCAGCACCCAGGCAGAGGAGAGAGGTCCCGTAACAGAGGATCTGGCTTCATGTCAGCAGAGAATCAGTCTGCATGTCATAGCAGAGAATCAGGCTTCACGTCAGCCACCACTGCAACAGTCCATTGTCATAAATTTAGGCCCAGCACCCAGGCAGAGGAGAGAGGTCCCGTAACAGAGGATCTGGCTTCATGTCAGCAGAGAATAAGTCTGCATGTCATAGCAGAGAATCAGGCTTCACGTCAACCACCACTGCAACAGTCCATTGGCATATATTTAGGCCTAGCACACAGGCAGAGCAGAGAGGTCCCGTAACAGACAATCTGGCTTCATGTCAGCAGAGAATCAGTCTGCATGTCATAGCAGAGAATCAGGCTTCACGTCAGCCACCACTGCAACAATCCATTGGCATATATTTAGGCCTAGCACACAGGCAGAGGAGAGAGGTCCCGTAACAGACAATCTGGCTTCATGTCAGCAGAGAATTAGTCTGCATGTCATAGCAGAGAATGAGGCTTCACGTCAGCCACCACTGCAACAGTCCATTGGCATATATTTAGGCCTAGCACACAGGCAGAGGAGAGAGGTCCCGTAACAGACAATCTGGCTTCATGTCAGCAGAGAATCAGTCTGCATGTCATAGCAGAGAATCAGGCTTCACGTCAGCCACCACTGCAACAGTCCATTGTCATAAATTTAGGCCCAGCACCCAGGCAGAGGAGAGAGGTCCCGTAACAGACAATCTGGCTTCATGTCAGCAGAGAATCAGTCTGCATGTCATAGCAGAGAATGAGGCTTCACGTCACCCACCACTGCAACAGTCCATTGGCATATATTTAGGCCTAGCACACAGGCAGAGCAGAGAGGTCCCGTAACAGACAATCTGGCTTCATGTCAGCAGAGAATCAGTCTGCATGTCATAGCAGAGAATGAGGCTTCACGTCACCCACCACTGCAACAGTCCATTGGCATATATTTAGGCCTAGCACCCAGGCAGAGGAGAGAGGTCCCGTAACAGAGGATCTGGCTTCATGTCAGCAGAGAATCAGTCTGCATGTCATAGCAGAGAATCAGGCTTCACGTCAGCCACCACTGCAACAGTCCATTGGCATATATTTAGGCCTAGCACCCAGGCAGAGGAGAGAGGTCCCGTAACAGACAATCTGGCTTCATGTCAGCAGAGAATCAGTCTGCATGTCATAGCAGAGAATGAGGCTTCACGTCACCCACCACTGCAACAGTCCATTGGCATATATTTAGGCCTAGCACACAGGCAGAGCAGAGAGGTCCCGTAACAGACAATCTGGCTTCATGTCAGCAGAGAATCAGTCTGCATGTCATAGCAGAGAATGAGGCTTCACGTCACCCACCACTGCAACAGTCCATTGGCATATATTTAGGCCTAGCACACAGGCAGAGCAGAGAGGTCCCGTAACAGACAATCTGGCTTCATGTCAGCAGAGAATCAGTCTGCATGTCATAGCAGAGAATGAGGCTTCACGTCACCCACCACTGCAACAGTCCATTTTCATAAATTTAGGCCCAGCACCCAGGCAGAGGAGAGAGGTCCCGTAACAGAGGATCTGGCTTCATGTCAGCAGAGAATCAGTCTGCATGTCATAGCAGAGAATCAGGCTTCACGTCAGCCACCACTGCAACAGTCCATTGTCATAAATTTAGGCCCAGCACCCAGGCAGAGGAGAGAGGTCCCGTAACAGACAATCTGGCTTCATGTCAGCAGAGAATTAGTCTGCATGTCATAGCAGAGAATGAGGCTTCACGTCAGCCACCACTGCAACAGTCCATTGGCATATATTTAGGCCTAGCACACAGGCAGAGGAGAGGTTCATTCAACTTTGGGTAGCCTCGCAATATAATGGTAAAATGAAAATAAAAATAGGATTGAATGAGGAAGTGCCCTGGAGTCCAATAATATATGGTTATGGGGAGGTAGTTAATGTCTAATCTGGACAAGGGACGGACAGGTCCTGTGGGATCCATGCCTGGTTCATTTTTATGAACGTCAGCTTGTCCACATTGGCTGTAGACAGGCGGCTGCGTTTGTCTGTAATGACGCCCCCTGCCGTGCTGAATACACGTTCAGACAAAACGCTGGCTGCCGGGCAGGCCAGCACCTCCAAGGCATAAAAGGCTAGCTCTGGCCACGTGGACAATTTAGAGACCCAGAAGTTGAATGGGGCCGAACCATCAGTCAGTACGTGGAGGGGTGTGCACACGTACTGTTCCACCATGTTAGTGAAATGTTGCCTCCTGCTAACACGTTGCGTATCAGGTGGTGGTGCAGTTAGCTGTGGCGTGTTGACAAAAGTTTTCCACATCTCTGCCATGCTAACCCTGCCCTCAGAGGAGCTGGCCGTGACACAGCTGCCTTGGCGACCTCTTGCTCCTCCTCTGCCTTGGCCTTGGGCTTCCACTTGTTCCCCTGTGACATTTGGGAATGCTCTCAGTAGCGCGTCTACCAACGTGCGCTTGTACTCGCGCATCTTCCTATCACGCTCCAGTGCAGGAAGTAAGGTGGGCACATTGTCTTTGTAGCGTGGATCCAGCAGGGTGGCAACCCAGTAGTCCGCACAGGTTAAAATGTGGGCAACTCTGCTGTCGTTGCGCAGGCACTGCAGCATGTAGTCGCTCATGTGTGCCAGGCTGCCCAGGGGTAAGGACAAGCTGTCCTCTGTGGGAGGCGTATCGTCATCGTCCTGCCTTTCCCCCCAGCCACGCACCAGTGATGGACCCGAGCTGCGTTGGGTGCCACCCCGCTGTGACCATGCTTCATCCTCATCCTCCTCCACCTCCTCCTCATCCTCGTCCTCCTCGTCCTCCAGTAGTGGGCCCTGGCTGGCCACATTTGTACCTGGCCTCTGCTGTTGCCAAAAACCTCCCTCTGAGTCACTTCGAAGAGACTGGCCTGAAAGTGCTAAAAATGACCCCTCTTCCTCCTCCTCCTCCTCCTCCTCCTCCTGGGCCACCTCCTCTTCCATCATCGCCCTAAGTGTTTTCTCAAGGAGACATAGAAGTGGTATTGTAACGCTGATAACGGTGTCATCGCCACTGGCCATGTTGGTGGAGTACTCGAAACAGCGCAACAGGGCACACAGGTCTCGCATGGAGGCCCAGTCATTGGTGGTGAAGTGGTGCTGTTCTGTAGTGCGACTGACCCGTGCGTGCTGCAGCTGAAACTCCACTATGGCCTGCTGCTGCTCGCACAGTCTGTCCAGCATGTGCAAGGTGGAGTTCCACCTGGTGGGCACGTCGCATATGAGGCGGTGAGCGGGAAGGCCGAAGTTACGCTGTAGCGCAGACAGGCGAGCAGCAGCAGGATGTGAACGCCGGAAGCGCGAACAGACGGCCCGCACTTTATGCAGCAGCTCTGACATGTCGGGGTAGTTGTGAATGAACTTCTGCACCACCAAATTCAGCACATGCGCCAAGCAAGGGATGTGCGTCAAATTGGCTAGTCCCAGAGCTGCAACGAGATTTCGCCCATTATCACACACCACCAGGCCGGGCTTGAGGCTCACCGGCAGCAACCACTCGTCGGTCTGTTGTTCAATACCCCGCCACAACTCCTGTGCGGTGTGGGGCCTGTCCCCCAAACATATGAGTTTCAGAATGGCCTGCTGACGTTTACCCCGGGCTGTGCTGAAGTTGGTGGTGAAGGTGTGTGGCTGACTGGATGAGCAGGTGGAAGAAGAGGAGGAGGAAGCCGAGAAGGAGGAGGTGGCAACAGGAGGCAAAGAATGTTGCCCTGCGATCCTTGGCGGCGGAAGGACGTGCGCCAAACAGCTCTCCGCCTGGGGCCCAGCTGCCACTACATTTACCCAGTGTGCAGTTAGGGAGATATAGCGTCCCTGGCCGTGCTTACTGGTCCACGTATCTGTGGTTAGGTGGACCTTGCTACAGATGGCGTTGCGCAGTGCACACTTGATTTTATCGGATACTTGGTTGTGCAGGGAAGGCACGGCTCTCTTGGAGAAGTAGTGCCGGCTGGGAACAACATACTGTGGGACAGCAAGCGACATGAGCTGTTTGAAGCTGTCTGTGTCCACCAGCCTAAATGACAGCATTTCATAGGCCAGTAGTTTAGAAATGCTGGCATTCAGGGCCAGGGATCGAGGGTGGCTAGGTGGGAATTTACGCTTTCTATCAAATGTTTGTGAGATGGAGAGCTGAACGCTGGCGTGTGACATGGTTGAGACGCTTGGTGACGGAGGTGGTGGTGGTGGTGTTGGTGGTACATCCCCTGTTTGCTGGGCGGCAGGTGCCAACGTTCCTCCAGAGGCGGAGGAAGAGGCCGAGGCGGCAGCAGCAGAATAGGCCGAGGCGGCAGCAGCAGAAGAGGTAGCAGGGGGAGCCTGAGTGACTTCCTTGGTTTTAAGGTGTTTACTCCACTGCAGTTCATGCTTTGCATGCAGGTGCCTGGTCATGCAGGTTGTGCTCAGGTTCAGAACGTTAATGCCTCGCTTCAGGCTCTGATGGCACAGCGTGCAAACCACTCGGGTCTTGTCGTCAGCACATTGTTTGAAGAAGTGCCATGCCAGGGAACTCCTTGAAGCTGCCTTTGGGGTGCTCGGTCCCAGATGGCGGCGGTCAGTAGCAGGCGGAGTCTCTTGGCGGCGGGTGTTCTGCTTTTGCCCACTGCTCCCTCTTTTGCTACGCTGTTGGCTCGGTCTCACCACTGCCTCTTCCTCCGAACTGTGAAAGTCAGTGGCACGACCTTCATTCCATGTGGGGTCTAGGACCTCATCGTCCCCTGCATCGTCTTCCACCCAGTCTTGATCCCTGACCTCCTGTTCAGTCTGCACACTGCAGAAAGACGCAGCAGTTGGCACCTGTGTTTCGTCATCATCAGAGACATGCTGAGGTGGTATTCCCATGTCCTCATCATCAGGAAACATAAGTGGTTGTGCGTCAGTGCATTCTATGTCTTTCACCGCTGGGGAAGGGCTAGGTGGATGCCCTTGGGAAACCCTGCCAGCGGAGTCTTCAAACAGCATAAGAGACTGCTGCATAACTTGAGGCTGAGACAGTTTCCCTGGTATGCATGGGGGTGATGTGACAGACTGATGGGGTTGGTTTTCAGGCGCCATCTGTGCGCTTTCTGCAGAAGACTGGGTGGGAGATAATGTGAACGTGCTGGATCCACTGTCGGCCACCCAATTGACTAATGCCTGTACCTGCTCAGGCCTTACCATCCTTAGAACGGCATTGGGCCCCACCATATATCGCTGTAAATTCTGGCGGCTACTGGGACCTGAGGTAGTTGGTACACTAGGACGTGTGGATGTGGCAGAACGGCCACGTCCTCTCCCAGCACCAGAGGGTCCACTAACACCACCACGACCATGTCCACGTCCGCGTCCCTTACTAGATGTTTTTCTCATTGTTATGGTTCACCACAACAACAAATATATTATTTGGCCCAATGTATTGTATTCAAATTCAGCGGAATATAAATTTGAGGCCTAGTATTTAGGCGCTGGGTGACCGGTATGGATTTAGTGACAGAATTAGACTTGGAAATGCACAGAAGCGTGTGTGTGAAGTTATTCTGAATGACCCTATGTGCACCTTGAATATTATATACCCTTTTAGGGATAGATTTCAAATAGCTCTGATACAGCAGAAACCACTAAATTATGAAATTGCTAAATTGGGAATTGTACTTCAACCCAGAACAAAAAATGTGCTTTGACGGACACTAAATAACTTTCCCAGCCACAACAGGACAGCGGTAACGAGAGATTTAGCGGGATATAAATTTGAGGCCTAGTATTTAGGCGCTGGGTGACCGGTATGGATTTAGTGACAGAATTAGACTTGGAAATGCACAGAAGCGTGTGTGTGAAGTTATTCTGAATGACCCTATGTGCACCTTGAATATTATATACCCTTTTAGGGATAGATTTCAAATAGCTCTGATATAGCAGGAACCACTAAATTATGAAATTGCTAAATTGGGAATTGTACTTCAACCCAGAACAAAAAATGTGCTTTGACGGACACTAAATAACTTTCCCAGCTACAACAGGACAGCGGTAACGAGAGATTTAGCGGGATATAAATTTGAGGCCTAGTATTTAGGCGCTGGGTGACCGGTATGGATTTAGTGACAGAATTAGACTTGGAAATGCACAGAAGCGTGTGTGTGAAGTTATTCTGAATGACCCTATGTGCACCTTGAATATTATATACCCTTTTAGGGATAGATTTCAAATAGCTCTGATATAGCAGGAACCACTAAATTATGAAATTGCTAAATTGGGAATTGTACTTCAACCCAGAACAAAAAATGTGCTTTGACGGACACTAAATAACTTTCCCAGCCACAACAGGACAGCGGTAACGAGAGATTTAGCGGGATATAAATTTGAGGCCTAGTATTTAGGCGCTGGGTGACCGGTATGGATTTAGTGACAGAATTAGACTGGGATATGGCCAAAAAATAACCACACTATTGCTGGTTAAATGCACTTGGTGACGGGCGCAGCTTGCCCCTGATGTAGTATATGGCCAAAAAATGAACAGACTATTGCTGGTTAAATGCACTTGGTGTCACAGCTTGACCAACCACACTACTGAGGGTTAAATGCACTTGGTGACGGGCGCAGCTTGCCCCTGATGTAGTATATGGCCAAAAAATGAACAGACTATTGCTGGTTAAATGCACTTGGTGTGACAGCTTCACCCTGATGTAGGCTTTAGCCAAAAAACAACCACACCATTGAGGGTTAAATGCACTTGGTGACAGGCGCAGCTTGCCCCTGATTTAGTATATGGCAAAAAAATGAACAGACTATTGCTGGTTAAATGCACTTGGTGTGACAGCTTCACCCTGATGTAGGCTTTAGCCAAAAAACAACCACACCATTGAGGGTTAAATGCACTTGGTGACAGGCGCAGCTTGCCCCTGATTTAGTATATGGCCAAAAAATGAACAGACTATTGCTGGTTAAATGCACTTGGTGTGACAGCTTCACCCTGATGTAGGCTTTAGCCAAAAAACAACCACACCATTGAGGGTTAAATGCACTTGGTCGCAGCTTGGATGCACTTGGTCGCAGCACCGCACAAGACACAAAATGGCCGCCGATCACCCCATAAAAAAGTGACTGACAAACGGTCTGGGCAGCCTAAAAACAGTGAGTGAGCATTTGAGTATCAGCAGCTCAATGATGCACAGCTGCAGATCGATCGATTAATCAAGTGAAGTCCTTTGGAGGAGTTAATCTGCCTAATCTCGCCCTACTGTCGCATCCGCAACCTCTCCCTACGCTAATCAGAGCAGAGTGACGGGCGGCGCTATGTGACTCCAGCTTAAATAGAGGCTGGGTCACATGGTGCTCTGGCCAATCACAGCCATGCCAATAGTAGGCATGGCTGTGACGGCCTCTTGGGGCAAGTAGTATGACGCTTGTTGATTGGCTGCTTTGCAGCCTTTCAAAAAGCGCCAAGAAAGCGTCATAAAAGCGCCAAGAAAGCGACGAACACCGAACCCGAACCCAGACTTTTACGAAAATGTCCGGGTTCGGGTCCGTGTCACGGACACCCCAAAATTCGGTACGAACCCGAACTATACAGTTCGAGTTCGCTCATCCCTACCCATTTACCATCAAATCGGGCATCATCAAAATTCTGGGAGTCTGGTTCAGAAAGGAAGGCGCAGCCCTCAAGTCTTAGGAAGAACGCTTGGCCAAAGTCAATCAAAGAATCGGACTGTGGAGCCTCAGACACCTCAGGATTGAAGGCAAAGCACTTGTCCTGCGAAATTAAGTTTTGCCTGTGCTCCAATACACCGCACAGGCATGGCCCCCTCTTGCTACCGTTTCCAGGGCCATCACTAGGACAGTGTTTCGCTTCATCTGGGGATCTAAGATGGACAGAGTGAAGCGAGCCATCATGTACAAAGAGCCCCGCAGGGGCGGAAAGGGCATACCGGACCTGCCCACTTTACTGCGGATCGCCTTTGTTTGTGACAGCGTTCGTCGGACTCTGAGAACTGCCAACGGCTCTGCGGACAAGGCTATGTCTCACTTTTTCCCCCTGCCCCTCTGAAGGGGCCTGGGCTGGGACAAGTGGGACAGCTCCATCTCTTACAACTGGCACGCTCCCTGGTTCTACGGGGACGTCGTCAGGTTTGTGAGGGAACATCAGCTGGAGGGCCTCAAACCCGACTTGTGGAAGCCAAAAACTATCCACAAACTCATCAGAGCAAAGGATGTGGTGGAGTCAATTCCAGGGATCCACAACGACACCGCAGAGACAGTTTGGACTAATGTGTCGTCAGACAGGTTAAACAACGGGCATAAGGTCATGGATGGCCATACAGGGAGGACTGCCAATTCAGTCATTCATGCACGCCCGCAACTTGTGCAAAACCCGGTACTGCCCCAGGTGCCCCCTTCGTGGAGGAAACATCGTACCACCTGTTTTGGGAGTGCCGCTTTGCACAGGGCCTGTTGGATGCCCTGGAACATGAACTCAAAGACTCTGTGCCCAGGAACAGCCTGCAATACACTTCGGTGCTGTATGGACTATTTCCTGGGACTCATACTGTTGGAGCCATCCAGGAGGCCTGGCACCTTATGAACTGCTTTAAGGACACTATTTGGTTTGCTAGGAACCGGCTAATTCTCAGGAGGGAGAACAAGTCCGTCCTGGACTGCCGCAGACTTATCCATAGTCTGCTGCGGGATTACAACATCTTGGACGTCGACGACGAAGAAGAGGACTAAACCCCTCTCCTTCCCCCTCTCCCCCCGTTTGTTTCTGTCTTCTCAATAAAGCTGATGGCATGTGATTCCCCCTCCGTACCTGCTCCTTCCCACCTCCCCTTCCCTCATCACTGTCTAAATACTTTGTTGGAAGGTTTTGTGATTGAATAGGTATGCTAGTGTAACATTCATTGCGATGTATAGTGTAGGTTAGCCTGCGTGTTACATAACAATGCCATGCTCGCAAAGACGATTGTAAGTAATTTATTAAGTGCTGACTCGTGGCCTGTGCTGCGTCACAGTACTAAAGTATGTATGTATGACGACTGATTGTAATAAAGGTGTTTCAATCAAAAAAGCTGTCTGTGGATGGATAACTGGCTTAGGTCTTCCCCGTCACATCCTTAAAGCTTGTAAAAGGGCGGGATCTTGACATAGGGGCCACTTAATATGGTGGATTTAGTGATCTCTGTAATGGGGACACCCCCTTGCGTTGAAGACCCATAACTGGGGCTCCACGGTTATTTAGCAAATTAGTGGTTGTTTGTGGGATTGATTTCTCACCCTCCCGTGTGTTCTCAGCTGCTGAAGGTTGGATGTCCGTTGGAGCTTTTCTTGCGGTTGCTGCAGAGGACCGTTGCCAAGTATGGTGTTTCTTCTCCTGATGTCTCGAGCTGTGCAGCGAAAATTATATTCCTTTTTTTTTTTCAACATCAGAGGGAGCGCAGACTGGATGAGTTGATTGTAGATCCGGATCTTCCCCAGCAGGATTAAAGGTGAGGCATCTTCTGAGCCATGCTTCTCCACTGTGAGTTTCTGCTTTAGCGATTAGTTGTTTTAAAAGGTATTCCATTCTTCTGCTTTCTTTTTCAGGTCCGGTTTTTTCGCTGCTGCTTACCGCAATGAGCACTAATGGTCATGTCCTTTCCTTTATAAGTACTCACGTAGCAGCAGTTGTTCCTTTCTCCAATCAAGAAGTAGGAAGATCTTCCCGAGGACTTCAGACTGTACCATGAGGACATCTGTTACCAGGTAAGAACGACATGAACACCATGTCACCCCTTAATTGCAAGGGCAATTAGGTCTGGTAAGAGTGGATGGAAATCACAGAATGAACATACGACCCTGTTCACGGGATTATAGTAGAATTAGGTCAAATTCACAAACGGGTGTCACAGAAAGAACCATTTAATTCTAAAGCTTCACTTTTAATATTTATATTTAAAATTAACGACCCATAATGTATAAGAGATAGATATAAACAAGAGAAAGAAATAAAGCAAAAATAAATCTATCCCACTTGACTGCTTGAATGTAGGCAATCAGGTGAATAGTAGGGGGGGGGGGCAATGTCCCTAATGGATTCCCCTACAATTATGGCCCTGCCTGCAAACGGAATAGCCGCCCCGATAGGGGCGATCCCGTATCTCGTACCTCCTGTAGTGCCCTGGAGGACCCTGATACAGGTGACCGATGATAGTAATCCTATGGGGAGACCAGTACTAGTCTACAGGTGTGCCAAAAACAAGAAATGCTTTATTTATACAAATAACACCCCAACCCCCATAAGGTGAAGGTAAAAATAACAAAGACAATGTGTGATTGTGATATGTTTGTAAAGAGCGTCCCTACGCGTTTCGCCCTGTTAATATTGGGCTCCTCAGGGGACAAAAACCAAAATAACACACGGGGTGTATCACATAAAATGTAAAGGACAGCAAGACAGCCACGAAAACAATATTAATCACGTGACTACAGTATAATTAAATATAGTGTGATAAACTGGTCACTGAATTATGATTAATTATTGGAGAAAAAGACATACAAAACTCCAGTTGTACAGTAGGGCAAAAGGTATGCCAGGCGGTGTAACTGGAGGGTGATGAAATATAGCTGATCACACGATAGTGAACCAAAAATCACCATAGAGACACATGTCCTATCATGTGTTAATAATATTGATGGACAATTGTGTGAGTATAGCAGGTGATAGCGGTCTATTCAACTATAGTTGTAGTTGAGAAATTAAATATAATGATACTAGAAGATCTGTTAGCATGTCACAATGGTCTATTATAAGTATATATAGAGCCGGAGTGGTCAAATGTCTTGATATATAGGGATTACTCTATCCCCTCTGGCTGTACTACCAATCAGACCCCTGTATTGGTCTTATGGCGGCATATTCGAGCTGTAACAGGTAAACAGACTATTATCTAGTCACAAAGCATATCGAAACTTGCGTGTCTAGGAGATGATAGAGGTTTTCTCCATTTGTCCTTGGCCCACTCCGGTAGGTAAAGATGTCCTGATACTGGGAGGCTGCAGAGGATGGTGCCGCGAGGTTTCGGCGTGACCGCTCGCCTGGATGAAGACGCGGCCGCACATGGGAAGCGGCGTCTGTGCTTAAATCAGCACCACTTCCGGGTATGACGCGCGGACACGTGATCACATGACAGCGGTCACGTGACTTGCCGTGACGTCATGAAGGCAAAGCCCGCATACTGCCTTGACAGCTAGGGGGAGGCGGCTTAAGCGATGCAGATAGCAAATCGCTGAGTTGTTAAAGCTAATAGCCTACAGGATGTTGGTATGTGGAGCCCTATCTATAGGTGTCATTCCATAGGGTAGCGGAGGGGCCATAAGTGTATATATCAATTTCATTAGCTAGTACGTATAAAAATATAATCATGACAAAAATCTAGTGTCTGATCTATTTTTATTAGATATTGAGCAGAATATTGTATCAATTCTATAGGGGACATCCATAAGATGTAATATAGATAAAAGTATGATGCAGTGATTAATCTAATTTATATGCCGGTGAATATACAAGAGGTAGATGAGGTTGTCAGGTTATAGTATCATGTCTAGTGATCATCACCTATGTCTAAATCATATTATATAGTTGGCTGGTCCTCCATAATATAGTCAGGGACTGTCGTTCAGATTAATGGATCCAAAATAATAAATAAACGGTATTAGGATAGGAATAGAGACAATTATTCTCTCTATGATATATTGGTATAATACCACTGGTTTACAGATTACCAGTATTAGGATATCTATATATTAGATTTTTTGACCTCTTCATAAAAAGCACGCAAAATCGATGTGTTCATTTAGACCAGCCGGTGTGATTGTATTAAGTCTAAAAATCCATTTAGATTCTTTTTGTTTTAGGAGTTTATCTATGTCTCCTTTTCTGGTTGTGAGTTTTAATACCTCGATCACTGAAAATCGGACATCTTCAGGATTCCCGGCGTGGTTAGTCCAAACATGACGAGAAATTGGTTTGTCACGTCTTTTACGGATATCTCCAATATGTTCCAAGACTCTTACTTTAAATGATCTCTTTGTTTTCCCTATATATTTAAGGCCACAGGGACATGTGGCCATGTAGATAACACCCGTAGTGTTGCAGTTGGCGAAGCTGCGGACGTGAAATGTTTTCTCGTTCGAGCTGTTCTGAAATGTATTGCCTGGAGATAGAAAGCTGCAGGCTTTACATTTCCCACATCTAAAGGTGCCCACTTGTCTATTTGTAAGCCATGTATTTGTTACTGGGGGGTCAAAATGACTATGCACCAGAGTGTCCCCTATACTGCGTCCTCGTCTAAATGTGATAGACGGGTTTTCTGGCAGGACATCTGTCAAATCTGGGTCTGTTTTGATTAAAGACCAATAGCGACTCAGAATGTCCCGGACCTGTTGGGACTCAGAGTCAAACGTACCAATGATTCTGATCGGTCCTGGAGTGTTCGTTATTGCTTTTTTTGGGGTTTGTAGGAGGGAGGGGCGATCCCTTGATTTAGCCCAGTTCCAAGCCTCATAAAGGCAATGGTCGGGGTACCCCCTTTCTTTAAAACGATGGAATAGTTTTGAGGATTCCCTCACAAAGGTTTCCGGGTCCGAACAATTCCGTCGCACCCTCAAGAATTGACCTTTGGGGATACCTTTTTTGAGGGACCTCGGGTGGAAACTCTCCCACCGGAGAAGACTGTTGGTGGAGGTCTTTTTTCTGAACAATGTCGTTTTAATGTAATTATTTGTGTCCCTTTCGAGGGTCACATCTAAAAACGTAATTCGACTATGATGTATTTCTGACGTGAAAAATAGTCCTATCTGATTAGAGTTCAGTGTATTCATAAATAGATGAAATTCCTGTTCTGTTCCAGACCATAGAAGTAGGATGTCGTCTATGAATCTGGACCAAAGAGATATATGTTTAGTCCACTGATTCATAGCTTCAGAGAAGACTATCACGTCTTCCCACCAGCCCAGGAGCAGGTTTGCATATGTCGGTGCACACGGGCTACCCATAGCGGTGCCCCTGAGCTGGTGGTAGAGGCGACCATCGAACGTAAAATAATTATGTGTTAGAACAAACTTGAGTAGTTCAAGAACAAAGTTATTGTGATGAACCATGTTAGTAGATCGAGTGTCCAAAAAATATTTTGCTGATATCAGACCTTTATCGTGAGGGATCGATGTGTAGAGTGCCTCTACATCAATCGAGGCGAACCAGGTGTATGGTTCCAGGGAAATGCCTTCTAATCTTTTAAGCAAATCGGTGGTATCGCGAAGATAGGAGGGTAGAGCAGATACAAATGGTCGTAGGATGTAATCGATGTAGGTCCCTACATGTTGGGTGAGACTCTCAATACCAGAGACAATAGGACGTCCCTTCAATGGAACTGTTTCCTTATGGATTTTCGGAAGTCCATAAAAGGTCGCAATTTTTGGGTTAGTTGGTAGTAAAAATTCGGATTCTTTTTTGTCTATACATTTATTAAGAAGGCCCCATTGTATGATTTCAGTCAGTTCGGCTAGATAGGTTGGTGTGGGGTCACTTTTCAAGCGTTCGTAACTATTTGTGTCTGATACAAGGGTATAGCACATGTCCCTATATTGTTGGAGGGAAAGGATAACAATGTTTCCCCCCTTATCTGATGGTTTCACAACAATGTTACTATTTTTATTGAGATTTTGTAGTGCTATCATTTCAGAATAAGTATAGTTTTTATGTATATTTTTTTCTTCAAGTTTGTGTAAATCACGTGTTACTGATCTCAAAAAGGTTTCAATATTAGCATCGTTGAGGGTTTTGGGTGGCATTTTAGTGCTTCTGTTTTTAAGGGACGTGAACGGGCCTTGTCCAATGGGGCGTTCATTTTCATCTAGTAGCTCTGTGAGATTGTTCAAACTGTCTAGATCTTCCCTATTGATCCCCAATTCTAGGCATCTTTTTTGATCTGTTGTGGCGAAGATTTTGTGCCAACGAAGTTTTCTAGTGAAAAGATTTAGATCTTTGATCCAGTTGAAGCAATTGTAACGTGTAGTTGGAACAAAGGTCAAGCCCCTTCTTAGAATAGATGTTTCGTCTCTGGATAATGTAATATCTGAGAGGTTAATAATTGACATGTCAGATGAAATACAACTTATTTCTTGTTTAGTTGATGAGGTAGAGGGCGATCCCTCAGTCCATATATGTTTCCCTGTGGTGGGCCTAAAAAAGGCAGGGAGTTGGAAGTTGGCATACCAGAGTGTGTAGAGGGCCCCAATGTACAGCCATCTGAAGTATATTCCTGCCTTCTGTCGTCTCGTGTTCTGTCTCCTCTCTCTTCCATATTTTGTGACTCCCATTGTCTCTGATATTGAAAGCCTGTCGATTGTTCCCCCCTGCCGGTAGGTCTGGATCCCAAATATCTGCTCCGTCCCCTCCTGCGACCTCTCCCTCTCCAATTTGTTCTTGGGTGGGTGTAAGTCTGACGATATGTGGTAGACTCTGGATCAGAACTCTCTGCCTCTGAGGCAGATGTGTCAGTAATGAAACCCCTTTGATCTGTTCTTATGTTCGTGTAAGCTGTGTTGCTTCTAAATTCTGTAAGGTCTTTAGTAAATTGGCGGTGTTTCCTTTCTACCAGATTATTTCTAAACTTTTCGATGTTGTTTTGAAGTTCAAGTTCTTTTTTGGGGAATTCAGTATGATCTTTGAATTTTAGAGCTTGGTCAGTTAGTTTTTTTTTACGTTTCTCTAGTTGTTCAATATTAGTTTTTTCTTGATCTAATAGTAAACGCATGAACCTGACTGAGCTTGCTGTGGCTTCAGCCTCCCATTTCACCAGTAGTTCAGCGTTACTGATGCGTGCGGCTGGGCGTATGAAAATACGAAGGCCCCTTGGTACAATTGAATTTTTGATATAGTTGTCTAGTGATTGAATCTCCCACCAGGTTTTAATATAATCTTTATGGGTCTCGTAAAGGTCTTTAAAGGCAGTTTTAATGGATGGAGTCGCTATTGAAGGTAAACTCAGTTCCTTCTCTGAAAAAATCTCTGTAGCTTCTAAAAGCCATCTATCTTCATTATTTTGCGTGCTAAGAAAGCCGGCCATATCAAGTCAAGAATTGATAATAGATATAGGTTTAGGTTAAAATTCGTTTCTCAAGATGGGAATCACAGAATGAACATACGACCCTGTTCACGGGATTATAGTAGAATTAGGTCAAATTCACAAACGGGTATCACAGAAAGAACCATTTAATTCTAAAGCTTCACTTTTAATATTTATATTTAAAATTAACGACCCATAATGTATAAGAGATAGATATAAACAAGAGAAAGAAATAAAGCAAAAATAAATCTATCCCACTTGACTGCTTGGATGTAGGCAATCAGGTGAATAGTAGGGGGGGGGGCTGAAGGAAGCTGACTGTCTGTAGACTCCATCCACTCTTGGGTATCACAGAAAGAACCATTTAATTCTAAAGCTTCACTTTTAATATTTATATTTAAAATTAACGACCCATAATGTATAAGAGATAGATATAAACAAGAGAAAGAAATAAAGCAAAAATAAATCTATCCCACTTGACTGCTTGGATGTAGGCAATCAGGTGAATAGTAGGGGGGGGGGGGGGCAATGTCCCTAATGGATTCCCCTACAATTATGGCCCTGCGTTTGCAGGCAGGGCCATAATTGTAGGGGAATCCATTAGGGACATTGCCCCCCCCCCCCCCTACTATTCACCTGATTGCCTACATCCAAGCAGTCAAGTGGGATAGATTTATTTTTGCTTTATTTCTTTCTCTTGTTTATATCTATCTCTTATACATTATGGGTCATTAATTTTAAATATAAATATTAAAAGTGAAGCTTTAGAATTAAATGGTTCTTTCTGTGATACCCAAGAGTGGATGGAGTCTACAGACAGTCAGCTTCCTTCAGCCATCACAGCTTCTCCTCACAGTATTCCTTTCTCCTCCAAAAGTTTCTTTATTTCTGCAAGAATCTTTCTGCTAAGCCCCTCCAGCCATGCACAGCCAGGAGTGTCAGTCACAAAAGGAAATCACATCTGATACAAGCAGGGTGCTTTAGGACCCAGGGAGCAGCACACTCCTTCAGGCATGGACGAGTTTGCTCCTCCATGGCATGTACAGCTATGGAGGAGACAGGCAGCTGTGAGAGCAGGACAGGAGGGGGCGTGGTGAGAGCAGGACTGCAGGGGGCGTGGTGAGAGCAGGACTGCAGGGGGAATGGCGAGAGCCGGACAGGAGGGGGCGTGGCGAGAGCAGGACAGGAGGGGGCGTGGTGAGAGCAGGACAGGAGGGGGCGTGGTGAGAGCAGGACAGGAGGGAGCGTGGTGAGAGCAGGACAGGAGGGGGCGTGGTGAGAGCAGGACAGGAGGGGGCGTGGTGAGAGCAGGACAGGAGGGGGCGTGGTGAGAGCAGGACAGGAGGGGGCGTGGTGAGAGCAGGACAGGAGGGGGCATGGCCGCCAATAGCAGGAAAACCAGACAGATCTGCTTAAGAAGATATATTAGTAAGTGTAATATCTCCCTACTTTCTTTACAGTTGTAATAAGTGCTAACAAAGTGGCCAACCCCTTTAAATGCTTATTTGCATATCAATTAAAAGTACTTTTTCCCCAGAATGAAGCAGCAGATTGCTGAGTGAAAAGTATCATTACATTGAGCTGAGCTAGCCCTACAAGGCATTTAGTCTGGTTTAGCAGTGAATTTTCTGGTGACAGACTCCCTTTACATTGTCTTTTAGGAAAGAGAAGATAGTATAATCAATGTCATGAATATATAGACAGCATTTCAACCAGATTTACAGGCCTCCATAACCAGTACACTTAGCTCAATAAACTGGCTAGTGAAGGGCTTTCTAGTAGCTCAGGAGACTGATAAATGTCAGACGTAACGTGGACCTTATAGATCGTCCTAAATGTTCATGGAGATTAGATTTTTTTTATTATTGTTCCATGTGATTGTTGTTACTCTTCTTGTAATTTTCTCTTCTTATAAACTAACAGCATGACCTGGACTTCAGTGTATCGTCACCCAGGGGCATTGCTGGGGTCTCAAAGGATCCGGGGCACAAGCCCCAATGAATATGGCCCAATTCTCTAAGGCTACTTTCACATTTGCGGTAGCTTTCTCCTGCAGGTTGTTCCGGCGGGGTAACAGCCTGCTGGATGAGTGCTACCGCTAGTGTACCGTGCCGCCAGAATTCCGCTCCGGCCCCATTCACTATCAGTGATAGCCAGTTCGCATTGTTCGCCCGCGAACACATGCGGGCTGCCATCTTTTCTCACAAGTCCGGCGAGACACAGGTAAGCCCTTACCTGTGCCTGCGCCGCGAGCCGGTCTGAAACAAATGCGGTCACCGGGAGCAGGCAGTTCCGAGAACAGCCGCCGGGGGCCTTCATAGGGCTGTTCTCGGAACTGCCTGCTCCCACTGACCACATTCATTTCAGACCGGCTCGCGACGCAGGCACAGGTAAGGGCTTTCCTGTGCATCACCGGACTTGTGAGAAAAGATGGAAACAATGCAAACTGGCCATCACTGTCCACTATAATGGGGCAGGCCGGAGGTCCGGCTGCAGCACAGCAAACATGTCGAAAAGCGTCTGGAATAAAACTGCAGAATGCTGTAGTTTTTTTCAGCCCACCTCTCGGCATGTTTGCATTTTGCTGTACTTGCTATACAGCAGCTCATACAGAACCTCTCACATCCAGGGCCTCCAGGTGACGTCTCCTCTGATGTAGATCTTCTATCTTCTATGTCATCATCTTCTCCACTCAGTCCAGACAACTTCTCTCAGATGCCTCGTCTCTGCAGAGTGTGACACACAGACATCTTAGCTTCCTCACTTTTCTATCATCATCCCCCAACTTGGAGTCCCCACAGTGTTCTCCTGCTGCTTGCTGTGCTCCCCAATACCCCTAAATATTTTTCTTCAGGATAGTGAGTGCTGTACAGATAGCCCCGCCCCCCCCCCCACTGTAATACCGCTCCTTGTAGTCCCACCAATAGTAATTCCCTTCTAGAATGCCCTCCTTAGTAATACTGCCCCCTACAGTTCCCCCAACAGTGATAATGCTCCCCAAGAGTGCCTCCATTAGTAGAAGAGCCCTCCAGTATTAATAATGCCCTCACAGAACCCTTAGTACTAATGAGGCCCCCCATAGTGCTCTTTATAGAAATAAGGCGGATCTATAAGTCCCTCCTATAGAGCCCCCAGTAGTAATAGGAACGTCTAATGTCCCCTGGATTTAAAATTCCCCTACAGTGCCCCCAGTATTTATAGTGCCCCCTCCTGTTATAATGCTGTCCCCTGAAGTGCCCCTTGTAGTTATATTCCTCCGCTTAGCATCCTCACAAATTATAATTCCTCAGCCCCTCCACCATACAGTCCCATGTAAATAACACTATTTCCCTCCCTCCGCCATAGAGTCCCATGTGAATAACATCACACCATCTTTCCAGCCCCCTACAATATACAGTCCCATGTAAATAACATCCCTCTCTGTCTACAGTCCCCTCCAATATACAATCCCATGTAAATAACATCACCCATCCCCAGTCTTCTCCAACATACAGTCCCATGTAAATAACATCACTCCCTCCCCCAGCCGCCATCAACAGACAGTCCCATGTAAATAACATCACTCCCTCCCCCAGCCACCATCAATATACAGTCCCATGTAAATAACATCACTCCCTCCCACAGCCACCTTCAACATACAGTCCCATGTAAATAACATCACCCCTCCCCCAGCCACCATCAATATACAGTCCCATGTAAAAATCACTCCCTCCCACAGCTGCCATCAGCATACAGTCCCTTGTAAATAACATCACCCCCTCCACAGCTACCATCAATATACAGTCCTATGTAAATAACATCACTCCCTCCCCAGCCACCATCAATATACAGTCCCATGTAAATAACATCACTTCCTCCCACAGCCACCATCAATATACAGTCCCATGTAAATAACATCACTCCCTCCCACAGCCACCTCCAATATACAGTCCCATGTGAATAAAATCACCCCCTCCCACAGCCGCCTTCAACATACAGCCTCATGTAAATAACATCACTCCCTCCCCCAGTCCTATCAACATACAGTCCCATGTAAACATCACTCCCTCCCACAGCCGCCATCAACATACAGTCCCATTTAAATAACATCACTCCCTCCCCCAACCATCAACATACAGCCCCATGTAAATAACATCACTCCCGTTAATAACATCACTCCCTCCCACAGCCGCAATCAACATACAGCCCCATGTAAATAACATCACTCCTGAATATTTAATCCCATGATAACATCCCTGCCTTCAGCCCTAACATACAGTCCCAGTTAAATAACCACAACTCCCAGCATTGCTCTGCCGCTCCCTTCACTTACCTTTCCTCATGTATAGACATCACCACAGCTTCTTCTCCTCTTCACTGCTGCCCTCTCCTGCACTGGTCACATGATGGTGACATCATTGCAGGTCCTTCTCAACCCCTGCCTTCTGCACTGATCACATGACCTGTGACAGATCGGATTCCTATTTTTAAATATTTTTAAATACGCAGATGGAATATCATAGTAATTCACAGAAGTTTGGCTACACGGAGCCAATACATTTTAATGCTGTACAGAAACAATATTAACAACAACGTTTTTGAACTAATCTAATTCAGATCTATGATTCGAAGCTCAATTCGCTCAAGCCTAGTTAGACCTATTGAGATAAAAAAATAAAATAATGGTGGGTGTCCACTTTAAGGGGTCTTTTCCAATGATAGGAAACAAACAGGGTGATGGCATCCTTTATGTGCCACCAAAGATAATCAAAACTGTGTAAACAGGTGTGCCAATGATAAATGAAAACTCTGTGAGGACGAATGATCATATTAAGATGCGCAGATTGCCACATGTAAACAGAGCTTAAAGAACACCAATCAACATGTCAAACTTAAAGGGTTTCTGTCATCATAAATTACGTCATGTAGCTGATTGACATTAGCGGTGGGCCAATGTCAGCAGTACATACCAGGATGCTTTATAACTCCCTGCCTGCCGCCGTTCTCTTAAAATAAAGACTTTTAAAATATGTTAATGAGCCTCTAGGTGCTATCAGGGCGTTGCTACAGCACATAGAGGCTCGGTCTACGCACGCCCAGGAGCGCATCATTCACTCACTGCGCCTGCGCCGAATACTAAACGGACCGGCGCCTGCGCAGTGAGTGAAGTCGGCGCAGTGAGGGAGGCCGGCAGCAGGAGTGCGTCCTTCACTCACTGCGCCTGCGCCGAATAGTAAACGGGATAACGCAGGCTCGGGATTTACTGGACGAAAAGGAGAAATCGCAAGTCAATCAAAGGGACCTGGGCGTGCCAAAGGGTGAGTGGCCCGAGCCTCTAGGTGCTGAAGCAACGCCCTAATAGCATCTAGAGGCTAATTAACATATTGTAAAAGTGCTTATTTTAAGAAAACGGCGGCAGGCAGACACTTAGCAGGCCCACTGTTATGTACTGCTGACATTAGCCCATCGCTAATGTCAGTCAGCTACATAACGTCATTTATGATGACAGAAACACTTTAAAGAGTACTCGTCAACGGATGTTTGGGCACCAGGAATGAGACTAATGCCACCTACAGTTAAAGGGCATAGAGAGCTGCTTTCCAGAAGAACACAGCCCTCCATGTGGTGTCCAAGAGATCTGCCAGCACTTCTTGGAGTCCTGGAGGTCTCCGTGTTTTCCAAGCAAGGTGGCAAGTATGCTTTAAAGGGCACGTATCATGGATGTAATTCTAGAATAATTAATCAGCTCCCGACCGCCTAATGCAGGGATGCATCCTGCGGGCGGCCGGGTTATTCCTCGTAGACGCATCGGCGCATCATCTCGCGAGACGCGAGATTACGCGCATAGCCGGCCCCCACATGCGCAGTGCGGGCCAGAAAAAGTCGCAGAAGAAGTTCGTCACCAGCCTGCCAGCCAATGATCACCGCTGGCAGGTTGGTGACTTTTAAAAAATCGAATCACAAGCCATTTAACACATTATATTTATAAATATAAGGTGTTAAATGGCTTCTCTGCTCCTCTGCTGGGTCCTTTCCGTCGGTTGGTCCCAGCAGAGAGCAGAGATCACTGTGAGTACACCAAACACTACACATTTAGCCTCAGATCACCCCCCATCACCCCAATTAACCCCTTGATCACCCCTGTCAATCACTAGTGAAAGGGAAAATAGTGATCAGTGTAAACTGTCACTTTTTTTTTTTTACCAGTATTGACTGTTAGGTTTAGGATAGTTTAGGCCCCTTTGGCAGGTAGTTAGCATCAGTTAGCGCCCAGCCCACCGCACCGCAGTCACTGATTCGCTGATTAGCATTGGTACTTTTATAGTATCTGTAAGTGATCAGAACTGATCACAGTCAGATAGTGGCGTCGCTAGAGGGGGGCGAGGGGGGGCAATTGCCCCCCCTATGTTGTCCCTTGCCCCCCCGGGTGCCCCCCCGCTGATTCCCCAGAGTGAACACTAATGAGCGCTTCCATTATGGAAGCGCTCATTAGTACCGAAGGACCAGGAAGTGGTGAACGCTCTGTACTCACCACTTCCTGGTCCTCGGCTGTCGGCTGTGCAGGGCTGCGCACAGCGTGAGGGCGCTCTGTGACCTCACGCTGTGCGCGCCAGTTTAGAGCACAGTCGACTGAGGAGAAAATGGCAGGCGGCGTCCGTCCAGGAACAGGAGAGGTAAGTGTTTTTATTTTTTATTTTATAAAAAATGTGGCTGCTGGGGGCATTATGGGGGCTAATAGGAGGCATATAAGGGCTAATTGGAGCCATATGGGGCATTTGGAGGCATATTTGGGGGCTAATAGGAGGCATATGGGGGCTATTTGGGGGCTAATTGGAGGCATATATGGGGGCTAATTGGAGGCATATTTGGGGCTAATTGGAGGCATATTTGGGGCTAATTGGAGGCATATTTGGGGCTAATAGGAGGCATATGGGGCTGATAGGAGGCATATGGGGCTGATAGGAGGCATATGGGGCTGATAGGAGGCATATGGGGCTGATAGGAGGCATATGGGGGCTAATTGGAGGCATATGGGGGCTAATTGGAGGCATATGGGGGCCTATGGGGCTAATAGGAGGCATATGGGGGCTAATTGGAGGCATATGGGGGCTAATTGGAGGCATATGGGGGCATATGGGGCTAATTGGAGGCATATGGGGCTAATTGGAGGCATATGGGGGCTAATTGGAGGCATATGGGGGCTAATAGGAGGCATATGGGGGCTAATAGGAGGCATATGGGGGCTAATTGGAGGCATATGGGGGCTAATTGGAGGCAAATGGGGGCATATGGGGCTAATAGGAGGCATATGGGGTAATAGGAGGCATATGGGGGCTGATAGGAGGCATATGGGGGCTAATAGGAGGCATATGGGGGCTAATTGGAGGCATATGGGGGCTAATTGGAGGCAAATGGGGCTAATAGGAGGCATATGGGGTAATAGGAGGCATATGGGGGCTGATAGGAGGCATATGGGGGCTAATAGGAGGCATATGGGGGCTAATAGGAGGCATATGGGGGCTAATTGGAGGCATATGGGGGCTAATTGGAGGCATATGGGGGCTAATTGGAGGCATATGGGGGCTAATTGGAGGCATATGGGGGCTAATAAGAGGCATAATGGGGGCTAATGAGGCATAAGGGCTGATATGGGGGCTAATGAGGCATAAGGGCTGATATGGGGGCTAATGAGGCATAAGGGCTGATATGGGAGCTAATGAGGCATAAGGGCTGATATGGGGGCTGATATGAGAGGCATAATGAGGGCTAATGAGAGGCATAATGTGTCATCCACAGATGCCCCCATAACAGTGTGTCTTCCACAGATCCACCATAACAGTGTGCCTGTGCACTGACGAGAGACAGAAAGAAGGGGAAAGAATACGTGGATGCAAGCAGAGGACGGCACAGCAGACGACTGAGTAGCTTCTTTTGTAAGTAAATTGCTTTATTATAACTGTATCCCTGCATATCGCAATTCACTCGTATTTTGTAATCTTATTGATATATACTTATTTTGTTTGTGCCCCCCCATTTTTGACTGTGGTATCTTTGTGCCCCCCCTATATATTGTTCCTAGAGTCGCCACTGCAGTCAGATCTATAATAGTATTAGTGTCACCTTAGCTCGCCCTCCACCCAAAATGCAGTGTTTGCACGATCAGGCCTGATTGGTCGCCCACACGTGCGTTCACCCACGCCCGCCCCGCCGCAGTGACAAAATTTGTATTTATTTTTTATCACTGCACAATCACTACACAAGCGCTGCGGCGATAAAAAAATCTGTTTTGATATTTTTTATCAATCGCAGGGGCTTTCTATACTTCGCTAGCCTCCCATTTGCTTTTTTTCTTGGGTAGTCTCAGGAAATACCCCCTAAATTTAGTTGACCAAATGGCAAGTAAGGGGTATTCTTCTGAAGAGGCCTACAGGCTTCTGACCCAGTCGGATGAGGAATGGGAACCCTCATCTGACTAATCCAGCGGGTCAGAATATTAACCTGTAGAAAGCAGTGGCTCTCTGACCCAAAGTTCGGACGATGAGGTTGAGGTCCCTGATACCACCAGGCGTACCCAGCCCCGTGTTGCTAGACCACAGGTTGCGCAGGATCCGCTTCAAGGGCAGCAGAGTGGGGCTGGCGCTGTCGGATTACGTGGTGAGGCATACTCCAGCAGTGCAGCCCATCCTAGACCTAGTACCAGCACTGCCCTAGAACATGGTGAAGTGGCGAGCACCAGAAGGGCAGTTGAAGCTGGTACGGTGGCACGTGCAGTAGTTCCCCCGTCGCAGCCACCGCACAGACAGGCCCGTAGAGCCCCTAGAGTCCCAGAGGTTCTGGCAAACCCTGATTGGCAGCCCCCAACTTCAGCCGCACCAGTAGTTCCCCCTTTCACCGCCCAGTCTGGAGTTCGGGTTGAGACAGCTCAGATCGGATCGGCACTGGGGTTTTTTCAGCTGTTCTTCACTGCGGAGCTCTTTGGCTTAGTCGTGGCAGAAACAAACCGATATGCCACTCAATTTATAGCCGCCAACCCGGGAAGCTTTTATGCCCAGTCTTTCCGGTGGAAACCCGTCCAAGTTTCCGAATTTAAAACTTTTCTGGGCCTTCTCCTCAACATGGGCCTGACAAAAAAGCATGAATTGCGGTCATATTGGTCCACGAACCCAATTCATCACATGCCCATGTTCTCTGCTGCCATGTCCAGGACACGATTTGAGACCATCCTGCGTTTCCTGCACTTTAGTGATAATAGCACCTCTCGTCCCAGAGGCCACCCAGCTTTTGACCGGCTCCACAAAATTCGGCCCCTCATAGACCACTTTAACACCAAATTTGCAGATTTGTATACCCCTGAGAAAAACATCTGCATAGACGAGTCCCTGATACATTTGACCGGACGCCTTGGCTTCAAACAATACATCCCAAGCAAGCGCGCCCGGTATGGGGTCAAATTGTATAAGCTCTGTGAAAGGGCCACAGGCTATACGCACAAATTTTGTGTCTATGAAGGTAAAGATCAGACCCTGGAGCCGGTCGGTTGCCCTGACTACCTGGGGAGCAGTGGGAAGACAGTCTGGGACTTGGTGTCACCCTTATTTGGCAAGGGGTACCACCTTTATGTGGATAATTTCTACACAAGTGTGCCCCTCTTCAGGCATTTGTTTCTAGAACAGATTGGCTGCTGTGGCACCGCGTGACCTAGCTGCCGTGGCTTCCCCCAACGGCTAGTTACCACCCGTCTTGCAAGGGGGGAGAGGGCTGCCTTGTGTAAAGAAGAACTGCTCGCGGTGAAATGGAGAGACAAGCGTGACGTTTACATGCTCTCCTCCATTCACGCAGACACGACAATCCAAATTGATCGAGCAACTGGAGTCATTGAAAAGCCCCTCTGTGTCCACAACTATAATTTGCTCATGGGAGGGGTGGACTTTAATGACCAGATGTTGGCTCCTTATTTACTTTCCCGCAGGACCAGACGCTGGTGTCTGTATACCTAATTCAATTGGCTATGTATAATAGTTTTGTTCTCTACAGTAAGGCTGGGAGAACAAGATCCTTCCTCAAATTTCAGGAAGAGATCATCGAGAACCTCCTATATCCAGGAGGTTCCGTGGCCCCAACCACCAGTGTAGTGAGCCGTCTACACGAGCGACATTTCCCCAATGTCGTTGCTGGTACCTCAAACCAAGCGCCACCCCGAAAAAGATGTGTCTGTAGCAGGAGTGGAATAAGGCGTGACACCCGCTATTTCTGTCCTGACTGCCCTGACCACCCTGCCCTATGCTTAGGGGAGTGTTTCCGGAAGTACCACACACAGGTACACTTAGTATAGGGATTGTGTAACACAGGACAGGCAAAAAAAAAATCACAGGTAAGCAAAAAAGTTAATGTTCCAAAAGTTCAATAAAGTTTATAAAAGTTAATGTTCTGTTTCAAATGTTATATAAAGTTAATGTTAATAAATTTATTGCGTTGCGGCCTGTTCTCCTCTGCAGTAAAAAAGATACGTTTGCCGAGGCTTATGAGCTGAGGGGCGGTGTTCATATGCTTTGGCAAACACTTTGTATATAAAAAATAAAATAAAAAATTCCGGCAATGATTTATTCATCCACATCGATTGAAATCGGGTTTGCCAGGGCATACGAGCTGAGTGGGTTTGGATGTTGGGCGGAGCTCCTATGTCCTGGCAGACGCCTTTCCCCTCCTTTTTTTTTGCACATTTTTTGGCAGAGATTTTTTCATCCACATTGTGCCGACATACATACATAATTCCTCTGGGTAGCCATCTTATATGCTTCTGGCATATGTAAAAAAACTGTGAACTCTCATCTTCCCGAAGCCTGGGTCACCTATGATATAGATGGACACTTTTATTACCACTACTCTGTGAGGCCGGCTATAAAAAGTTCATAAAGGCTATACCAGGCCCAGCTCATCCTGTCCTTTAAGATAAGATCAGCTCGCTGTCAAGCCTGGCTGGAGCGTGACGTCATTAATTTCCAGGTCTGGTTTGAGGAGAGCTAATAGCCCTTAATTAGCTAAGTATTCTTTCATCTTTTTCCCTTTCATTTGAACTGTCGTGATTATTTATATTGTTATTATTATTCTGTAGATTTATAGTCATTTTAATTAGATTTGTATGCACTGCTTTTTTACTTCTTATTAAAGATTATAAAATCTAAATAGCCAAGTCTTCCATATTCTAAGCTGCTGAACAACGTACCTTGCCTTTGAAGAGACGTTACCAGGTAGTTAGTTAAATTGCATTTAGGAATTGTAGTTGGGGGTGATTGACTGCGGTTGGTCAGTAAGTGATATCCGGTTCATCCACTGATCTGTGTGATAGTGAATTACCCGGATAGTCGGCTCGTGGACCGGGAACCCACGTGGTGGCAGTTACCGAAGTGTAGTGGGGGGTGTTAGCCGGATGGTAATAGCCCGGTCACGTGAGGTCTCTGTGTGTGCGCAGACTCCGTCACAGACCACTACGTCACAGCTGTGGGATCCAGAGCGATCGGATCCATAGTTCGTGACACACATTGATCGATGCGAATGAAGAAATCTGTGCCGTTCATTTTTTCTTTCAGCCCAGAGGCTGAACGGAAAAAAATATCTCATTACCCGTATGCTCAATATAAGGAGAATAGCAGAAACTCCTAATGCTGGCATACATGTAATGATTGTGGAGACCCTCAAATGCCAGGGCAGTACAAACACCCCACAAATGACCCCATTTTGGAAAGAAGACACCCCAAGGTATTCGCTGAGGGGCATATTGAGTCCATGAAAGATTGAACTTTTTGTCCCAAGTTAGCGGAAACTGAGACTTTGTGAGAAAAAAAAAAAAAAATAATCAATTTCCACTAACTTGTGCCAAAAAAAATTTCTTCTTTGAACTCGCCATGCCCCTCACGGAATACCTTGGGGTGTCTTCTTTCCAAAATGGGGTCACATGTCGGGTATTTATACTGCCCTGGCATTTTAGGGGCCCTAAAGCGTGAGAAGAAGTCTGGAATCCAAATGTCTAAAAATGCCCTCCTAAAAGGTACTCATTGGAATTTGGGCACCTTTGCGCACCTAGGCTGCAAAAAAGTGTCACACATGTGGTATTGCCGTACTCAGGAGAAGTTGGGCAATGTGTTTTGGGGTGTCTTTTTACATATACCCATGCTGGGTGAGAGAAATATCTCTCTAAAATGACAACTTTGTATAAAAAATTGGGAAAAGTTGTCCTTTAGAGAGATATTTCTCTCACCCAGCATAGGTATATGTAAAAGGACACCCCAAAACACATTGCCCTACTTCTTCTGAGTACGGCGATACCACATGTGTGACACTTTTTTGCAGCCTAGGTGCGCAAAGGGGCCCAAATTCTAAAGAGCACCTTTAGGATTTCACAGGGCATTTTTTACGCATTTGGATTCCAAACTACTTCTCACGCTTTAGGTCCCCTAAAATGCCAGTGCAGTATAAATACCCCACAAGTGAATCCCATTTTGGAAAGTAGACACCCCAAGGTATTCCGTGAGGGGCATGGCGAGTTCCTAGAATATTTAGTTTTTTGGCACAAGTTAGCGGAAAATGATATATATATTGTTTTTCTTACAAAGTCTCATATTCCACTAACTTGTGACAAAAAATATAATTTTACATGAACTCGCCGTGCCCCTCACAAAATACCTTGGGGTGTCTTCTTTCCAAAATGGGGTCACTTGTGGGGTATTTATACTGTACCTTAAGTTTAATGTTTCTTGTAGACAACCACACAGAATTACCCACTCTCAGGTCCGGACCACTCATACATCTCCTGTCAGCAACACACTTATATCTGTTGCCCATCTTTTTCAAGTTATTTGGGATTTTCCGCCAAATAGAAGACAAAGAAGAGGAAAATCGTTCCTCCAAAGGAATGCCGGAATTTTGAGCACTAGAAAATGTACCAAACTGTGGATGGAACCCATATGCCCCAAAAAACAGTGGCTGAGGCTGAGGGACAGACAACAGAGGGTTGTAGTCAATGGAGTATATTCAGACCAAGGTCTTGTTACCAGTGGGGTACCTCAGGGATCTGTTCTGGGACCCATATTGTTTAATATCTTTATCAGCGAAATTGCAGAAGGCCTTGATAGTAAGGTGTGTCTTTTTGCTGATGACACACAGATTTGTAACAGGGTTGATGTTCCTGGAGGGATACAACAAATGGAAGAGGATTTAGGAAAACTAGAGCAATGGTCAAAAATCTGGCAACTAAAATGTAATGTTGATAAGTGCAAGATAATGCACCTGGGGCGTAAAAACCCAAGAGCAGAATATAAAATCAGTGATACAGTCCTAAGCTCAGTATCTGAGGAAAAGGATTTACGGGTCATTTTTTCAGAAGACTTAAAGGTAGGCAGACTGTCATAGAGCAGCAGGAAATGGTAGCAGAATGCTTTGGTGTGTAGGTAGAGGCATTGCCAGTAGATAAAGGGATGTGCTCATGCCGCTCTACAGAGCACTAGTGAGACCTCATTTGGAGTATTGTGCTCAGTACTGGAGACCATATCTCCACAAGGATATTGATACTTTGGTGAGAGTTCAGAGAAGAGCTACTAAACTAGTACATGGATTGCAGGATAAAACTTACCAGGAAAGATTAAAGGACCTTAACATGTATAGCTTGGAAGAAAGACGAGACAGAGGGGATATGATGGAAACTTTTAAATACATAAAGGGAATCAACAAGGTAAAAGAGGAGAGAATATTTAAAAGAAGAAAAACTGCTACAAGAGGCCATAGTTTTAAATTAGAGGGGTAAATGTTTAAAAGTAATATCAGGAAGTATTACTTTACTGAGAGAGTAGTGGATGTATGGAATAGCCTTCCTGTGAAGTGGTAGCTGCAAATACAGTGAAGGAGTTTAAGCATGCATGGGATAGGCATAAGGCCATCCTTCATATAAGATAGGGCCAAGGGCTATTCATAGTATTCAGTATATTGGGCAGACTAGATGGGCCAAATGGTTCTTATCTGCCGACACATTCTATGTTTCTATGTTTCCTGTCTACGGTTATTTATAGCAAACTCAGCTAACGACAAAAATGAAGACCACTCTTCCAGATTCTCTGAAACAAAACCTCTGAAGTAAGTCTCCAGATTCTGATTAGTGCGCTCCGTCTGTACATTCGACTGAGGATGAAAAGCCGAAGAGAAGGACAATTGTACACCCAGACGAGTACAGAATGCTTTCCAGAATCTGGAAACAAACTAAGTCCCTCTATCGGACACCACATCAGAGGGAATGCCATGTAGTTTCACAATGTTGTCGACAAACACCTGTGCAAGAGTTTTAGCATTGGGTAGACTAGGTAGACTAGGGTAGACTAGTGTGCCATTTTACTAAAACGATCGACAACCACCAGAATCACATTTTTTCCCGAAGAATTCGGTAAATCTGTGATAAAATCCATGGACAAATGGGTCAAAGGTCTGGACGGGATGGGCAATGGAAGCAGAGATCCGGAAGGCTGAGTATGTGTCACCTCAGTACGTGCACAGGTACTACAGGCTGACACATAGTCCTCAACACACTTACGCAACCCTGGCCACCAGAATATGCGAGAAATGAGATCAACAGCAAGGACCGTACAATGATGTTCCTAGAACACCTTGTGACACAATTCGGAGGGAACAAACAATTTCCCCGGAGGACAAGAGTCCGGAGCATCCTCCTGTGCCTCCAACACCTTGGCCTTGAGATCAGGATAAAGAGCAGATATGACTACCCCTTCATATAAAATGGGACTAGGGTCATTAGACTAACCCCCCCCCCCCCCCCCAGGAAAGCTACGTGACAAAGCATCCGCCTTGACGTTCTTAACCCCAGGGCGGTAAGTGACGAAGTTAAATCTAGTGAAAAACAATGACCATCTGGCCTGCCTTGGCTTAAGTCTCTTAGCCGACTCCAGGTAGGCCAGATTCTTGGGATCCGTAATTGCCGTAATAGGATGAATTGCTTCTTCCAACCAATGCCGCCATTCCTCAAACGCCAACTTAATGGCCAGCAATTACCTATTCCCCACATCATAATTCCTTTCAGCAGTCGAGAGTTTTTTAGAGAAAAATGCACATGGGCGCCATTTACTGGGTGAAGGACCCTGCGACAAGATTGCTCCACCCCTACCTTGGACGCATCAACCTCAACAATAAATGGCTGAGTTGCACAGAATAGGGACCGAAGCAAAACATTCTTTCACAGCAGAAAAGGCTTGTAATGCTGCATCAGACCAGATAGAAATATCAGCACCCTTCCTAGTCGTGTCTGTTAAAGGTTTAACCACCGATGAATAGTTCAAGATAGATTTACAGTAGTAGTTGGTAAACTCTAAAAACCACATAAACTCTTTTAGATTTTTGGGTAGATCCCAGTCCAACACTGCACGGACCTTCTCTGGATCCATACGAAAACCTGAGGATGAGAGCACGTAACCCAGAAATTGCACTTCCTGTACAGCAAATACACACTTTTCCATCTTAGCATACAACCTTTTCTCTCTTCTTAGGATCTGTGACACCTGTCTCACATGATCCTGATAAGTCTCCATATTAGGCAAATAAATTAGTATGTCATCAAGGTATACAATGACAAACCTCCCCACCAAATAATGAAAGATGTCATTGACAAAGTGTTGAAAAACCGCAGGAGCATTGGTTAACCCAAAGGGCATGACCAGGTTTTCAAAATGACCCTCAGGGGTATTAAATGCGGTCTTCCACTCATCCCCCCTCCTTGATCCTTACCAGATTATATGCCCCCCTCAGATCCAATTTAGAGAACACCTTGGCACTAACAATCAAAGGAAGGGGGTAAGGATCACGGACGGTAATACGATTGAGCTCACGGAAGTCCAGACATGGTCTTAGGGTACCATTCTTTTTGTTTACAAAGAAAAATCCAGCAGCCACTGGGGACTTGGATGGTCTAATATGTCACTTTACCAAACTCTCAGTAAAATATTCTCGCATGGCCTTTCTTTCGGGTTCTGAAAGATTATACAACCGAGAATAAGATTGACGGGACATTCATACTCCCGATGCGGAGGCAACTCCTGATTACCACTCTCAGAGAACACATCAGAAAATTCTGAAATGAACAAAGGTACAGTTTTAGTGGTAACCATAGAGAATGATGCATTAAGACAGTTGTCCATGCAAAAATCACTCCAATCGAGAATCTGTCTTGCTTGCCAGTCGATGTTAGGGTTATGTTTGCCTAACCATGGTAAGCCAAACACATATGGAGCAGGCAGACCCTCAAACACATAACAAGAGATTCCTCATGCAAATCACCCACTCTTAAATGAATGTCATTCACTACCTGCGATAGGCATTTTTAGGTGAGAGGTGCTGAGTCAATTGCAAAGACAGAAATACTTTTCCCTAACGCATTAGTAGTCAACCCGTGAATGCGTACAAACTGTCCATCAATGAAGTTAACTCCTGCCCCACTGTCGATAAATGCTTCGATTTTAACAGTTTTGGACTAGCGCCACCTCGGCAGACAGGAGAAAATGGGTACTACCAGTAAAAGACAAAAGTAGGTTTTTCTTGCTCCACACCCACACCACCAATAGTAATTTGGGGAGTAAACATTTTTTCCTTTTTGTTTACACCTTGATGCTGCAAGTACGGACAAATATTCACAAAATGTCCCTTCTTGCCACAACAAAAGCAGACTCCTTTCACATGACCCAAACTTTTGCCAGTAGTTCCAGGAGTAGCTCCTCCTAACTGCATAGGCTCCTCGCAAGGTGCAACCACCAGTGTCTCTCCACCATAAGTGTCAAAGGAAGCAGTAACCTTATTGGACAGTACATCCTGAAGGTGAGGACCCCCAGATCTCTCCCTCAGGCGTCTATCAAGACGTACTGCAAGGGACATAGCTGCTTCCAATGATTTAGGATTTTCATGAAAAGCTAACATGTTCTGCAGTCTCTCAGAGAGACCCTAAAAGAATTGGCTATGGAAAACAAGATCGTTCCACTCTGTATCAGTAGCCTATCTCCTAAATACAGAGCAATAGGTCTCTGCGGAACGTTCTCCCTGCCGCAAACCCCGTAACTTGGTCTCAGCCTGAGAGATCCGATCCGGGTCATCGTAGATAAGATCCAAGGCTTTAAAGAATTTATCTACCGACCGGAGGGACGGTGATCCGGTCGGCAGAGAAAAAGCCTAGATTGGGCGTCCTCTTTAAGCAATGAAATAATCATACCCACACGTTGACACTCATCCCCAGAAGAGTATGGACGCAGCCTAAAGTATAATTTACATGACTTCCTGAACTAGATTAAATTGTCACTACCCCTGGAAAACCTGTCCGGGAGAGCAACCTTCGGTTAAGGGGAGGCCTGGGACCCACCACAGGAACCAGCAGCCTGTGGACTCTGAATCTGCAAGATCATCGCGTGGAGGTCTGCTATCCTCAAAAGTCAGATTCTGCAGCTGTTCAACCAGTGCAGACATAGTATCCATAGCTGCACAGATCAGAACAAAAATGGCAGTATTGGCTCTGGATAATGTCACGGATGCAGTAGGGGAGAACACCAAAAGACAACAAGAAGGAAGGGAAAAGGCTCCTGGCCCTAACTCCTATCCGTATGGCCACCTCTCAATGGTAGAGATAAACCCTGGTGGCCCTCGGATGCCCTAAAGTTGATGACTGGGCAGAGACAACCAGTTTCTTCCCTGGTGAAGGAACCAGCGTCTGGCTGAGGCCTAGTAAACAACCGGGGGGGGGGAGGGATACAAAACACAACAAGCGGAACACTTCTGAGGATGATGGATGAACAGGACTTCAACAAGAACCACACTCCAGCTCTTCCAAAACCAAATGAAGCTATCCAGAGCAAGGAGTGATGGGTAAAGTCAGACTAAATAGGGATAGGTAAAGGTCACATGATCCACACCTGAACAGGAGGTGTGGACATACCAGCAACACACAAAGTGAAACCAAAAGAGGCTGTCAGATTACTAATGTGCAGATAATCTTTCAGACCTTCTAAGACCTGTCATAGGTGTGACACCCTCCCATGGACATAACATCACAGGAAATAAGAAAGAGCAGCATGGACACAGTCATGTAACAACAGCCCAGAACGGGAGATAGGAGCAATAAAGGGGAAAGAAATACATTACAAAATGACAGCTGCCTTCATAAATGATTATTTTAAAGGATGTTGATGCAAACTGGAAAAACCCTTTAAGGCCCCATTACACGGGACGATTATCGGGCTGACTATCCGGAGAGAATATCTGTATAAACGATCATTCCAGATAAATGTAAAGGTGCTGCTAATCATCCGATGAATGAGCAAATGCTCATTCATCAGGTGAAAGCATCATTGATGCAGACACCAAAATCATCATTTCTGGGCGGCAAACCGCCATCTACTGCCCAGAAACAATGAATCTGTATGGGGATGAGATGATGATCGCTGCATGTAACTATAGCTTTTACATTCTCTAACAAGCAGGCGATTATCGGGAACAAACTGCTCATTTCCAATAATTGCCCGCACAGTCGGCCCATGTAAAGGAGCCTTTACCGGAATGTATAATTTTGCTACACTGCCTTATCTAGGCTCCAGACAGTAGAAGAGAGCTGTCCTTAACATTCCCACTCTCTAATGATAATGATTAGTGTTGAGCGAAGCGAGCTTCCGATCATAGATCCGAAGTCACTTCGGTCAAAACTTTGTTTGAATGCTGTACGGAGATATGTCTCCGTGCAGCATTCGAATGTATGGGCTCCGCCGAGGTGAAATTCGTTATCTTCGAAGTCTTGCAAGACTTCATTGAATAACTTCGGACTTCGATTTTTCAACTTGAAAACCATTTCAAAACTTGAATCAGAAGTTGGCTTTAGTACCAAGGTACCAGAATCGATGGCCAAAGTTATTCAACGAAGTCTCGCGCGGTCTCGGAGATAACGAATTTCACCTCGGCAAAGCCCATACATTTGAATGCTGTACAGAGAAGAATCTCCGTACAGCATTCAAACAAAGTTTTAACCAAAGCGACTTCGGATTATGAGAGGAAGCTCGCATAGCTCAACACTAATAATGAGATTATGTCCCAGTCTACACAGCAAAGCTGAATAGTGACATGCAGGACAATGTAAATGTTACTATGTGTGCTCTAACGGCCAGCGTGAAAATTACAATATGTAATTTAACATTTTCACAAAATAAAACAAGAAAAATCCTGGTGGGTGAAGGGAGAGCGAATTTTTTTTACAGGCATTGTGTCCAGGGCAGCTGTTGGACCTCATATAATGAAGATATTACATAATATCACGAAGGTATAAGGGGATCAGGTGAAAGTGCTGCTGTATGAAATGTGAAGCGAGGAAGAAATCTTGCCTTCACCTTAAAAGCTGTTTCCTCCAGTCTCATGAGACAATGTGTAAAAACGAGACTCTTACTTCGTTAAATCCTAAGTTATGCCAAATAACAATGAAATCACATTCACCCCCTCTGATACTTCTATAATCGCCTCTGTAATCGGGTTTTATTATGGTTTGGATTGAAAATGAAATCTCATGTATAAAAAGATGATATCCAACAATTATACAATGATAAATATATTATTATTATTATACATTTTTTTAAATAATTCTCTCCAGACATTAAGTGGTTACAATGTATCATCTACACTCAGTGTAGTCAGTATATGACATTGTACATACACATATGGTGGCTGCTGACATTCATTTAGCTCTGTGGTGTGGTTGTTACGCCAATTGAAAATCAATGCATTTTTGTTATGAGCCAGCAGGTGGCGCTGCATCAATATAATGTGGAACTAATAGTTTTTGAAGATAGTTATTTGAAAAGGGTACTTGTCTCCCAATAAATGTTTTAATATAATGTAACTTTAGACAGAGGTGACACGAGTAAAGACATACACTAGTTATTCTGTGTCTTGCAATCACTTGCAATTAATTGACTAAAATACATTGATAACATAACTGACTGCTCACGCTTTGAATCAATGGATCCGCTTAAATGATAACAGTCTCTTTAAGATAACTGAACTGCAGTGCACTCCTTCAGAACAGTCTCTTTGATTCATAATGCTTCATTTAGACTGCCCAATTGTGGGCAGACTATCAGGAATGAACGTTCCTACGATCATTCATTCTTGATAATGTGCCTGTTTAAATGTGCCACAGATCACACAGTGAACAAGCAAAACACTAATTATTCGGGTGAAATGATTTCTCGGTGCGGACAGGGCCGGCATCAGCACCCGGCGTACCCGGGCAAGTGCTGGGGCCCACTGCTCCATAGTGGCCCCCAGGACGGCACTGCCAGTAAGTCAAGGTGATCGCCTCGTGTGGCACGGCAGCTGGACCACAGGAAATGAGTGCTTTCATTGTGGACTAGGCCTGAAGCCGGCGCAGGCGGCGCGATAATATCATCATTGTCATGTCGCCTGAGCCAGGCAGAGTACAGCATGGGACACAGGCCGGAAGAGGCCTGCATCGCATTGCTGCCAGAAGCATGGAGTACGTATCAGTGAGGGGGGGGGGGGGGGGTACTATGGGGGCACAATATAGGGACATTTTTACTGGTACATTATGGAGAAGAGGAGGACAGAAGCACTACGGGGGCATGTACTGGGGCACTAAAAGGGTATTTTATACTGGCAATTTATGAGGGACACAATGAGCACATCTACTGGGGGCACCAAATAGGGCCTTTTATACAGGTACATTGTGGGGGAACTATGGGGAAGGGGGAGAGGAGCACTATGGAGTCACTATATAGGGGTATTTTAACCTGGCACACATTATGGGGCACTATGGAGAGATAAGCTAAGGCTACTTTCACACTTGCGTTCAGTAACGGCTCCGTCTGCATTATATTGTAAAAAAAATTCTAAGTGTCAAAGTAGCCTCAGACGGATCCGTCCAGACTTTACATTGAAAGTCAATGGGGGACGGATCCGTTTGAAAATTGCAGCCATATTGTGTCATATTCAAATGGATCCGTCCCCATTGACTTACATTGTAAGTCTGGACGGATCCGTTTGCCTCCGCACGGCCAGGCGGACACCCGAACGCTGCAAGCAGCGTTCAGCTGTCTGCCTGCTGAGAGGAGCGGAGGCTGAACGCTGCCAGACTGATGCATTCTGAGCGGATCCGCATCCACTCAGAATGCATTAGGGCTGGACGGAAGCGTTCGGGGCCGCTTGTGAGAGCCTTCAAACGGAGCTCATAATCGGACACCCCGAACGCTAGTGTGAAAGTAGCCTTAACTGCTAAGAGGGGGTATTTTTGTACTGGCACACAGAACGGGGACAGTTATGTACTAGTTCACATTATGAGGGGGCATTTATCTACTGTCACATTATTAGAATTATTACTACTGCAGGGCACTATGATGAGCTTTATTATTGAACTAGCAGAAGGACCCGGCTTCACTCGGGTATATTTAATCTATTTAATATAATGTTTGTGTGTGTCGTTAAAAGATATCAACACTATCCAATATACCAGTGACATCTACAGCACCCCGCCCCCTTAACAGTGACCTCCACAGCCCCCCACCCCTTTACACTGCCCCCCTCTCCCCCACAGTGCCTGTGAGTGTGAGCTGCAGGGAGAAAGTCACCTTCCTCCCACCCCTGCAGCTGACAAAAGTTGATTTTTACCGTCATTTTTTCAATCTGTAACCTAGGGAGTGGGCGTGGCCTAACCAGATCAGGGGCGTGTCCTTTTGAACAGCTCACTCTAAGATAGCAGCACTGTGCTGTCTGAGTGTGAGCTGCAGGGAGAAAGTCACCCTTCCTCCCACCCCTGCAGCTGACAGAAGTTGATTTTTACCTTCATTTTTTCAATCCCCGTCAGCTGAGGAGTGGGAGGGGCGTGGCCTAACCGGATCATGGGCGTGTTTTAGCGGGACCTGGGGGTGGGGTTTTAAGTTCATCTTTTGAGGGTGGACACATTGTGGTAGGGGACATGTCTGGACTCCTTCATGCAAGCGTGACGCCCCTCTGGGCACCTGACTGGCTCATTTGCATACCAAATAAACTGGATTTTCAGAGGATAAAAACATATATTGCTGGAACAAAGGCTCATCATGAAATAAGGTACTAAGTGCTATTATAATTTGGAGTGGACAGGCACTTATACAGATGGGATCATGGGAGAGGTAACTCTTAATTAAGCTCTATTTAATGTAATTCAAACATTTAAAAAAATATAAAACATGAAATATAAAATGTGTATATACACAAAGACTAAGATAAAATCATAGATATAAAATATACAAGAGGTATAGTATATAGTACAGAGTTGCGTGGTCAGATGTCAAAGGTCAAGTATCTGTATTGTCTCGGGCATATGACACCGCTTTCACCCAGCTAATCGTTATAATTCTAGCATATATACAAAGTACAGAAGAAGAACGCAGGATATCTTATTTAAGCATAGATGAAGAAATGATCCACGCTGGACTAGGGTTGGACGGGGGGGGGGGGGGGGGGGGGGGGCTTTGAGGGGTGGGAGTGTCACAACCATGTTTATGGTCATGACTCCTTGGGAGCCGCATACAGTTGCCCGCGGTTTGGGTTGCAGTGTCAACCGCAGCTGGAGGCATAATGTTGTCAGCCTCAAGTGCGGTTGCCGCGGACAACAGCTATGTGTGCGGTTCCCTTAGAGTTGTGTGCGCGTTTGTATGCACTTTGGTATGTCTGTGTGCACTCTGTGTTATGTGTGGTGTGCACTCACGTCGTCCCCTCACTGTGGTTGTCCGTGGCAACGTTTGGTCGTTGTGTGTACATGTGGTGGCAGTGTCCCGGCCTTCGGGCTGACTCCCAGGACACGGTTGCCACCCATGTCGTTGCCTGCGGCAACAGCCACAGTGTGTTTGTTGATTGGACACTTCCCCTTTAAGTTGTGTTTTCCCTTCTGTGGTTTTGGAAGGGTTAACTCCCTTCCCAGTGTGTGTGTGAGTCACGGGGTGTGTCTGATTGTTGGGTGTGGCCTCTTGGCCCTATAAAGCCTCAGTTGTAGGCAGTAGCCAGGGTGGGTGCTTCAGCCATGCTGGCTGGAGACATCCTCCTGGTTACTTACCAACTGCCAGTGGGGGCCATCCTTCTGGTCATAGCAAAAAAAGCAAATATAATGTCGTTTGGTGTCTAGAAGATGTGTTTGATGTTATGCTTGTTTATTGCACCTATGGTCCTGGGTTCCCGTGTGATGTGTGTTGTGTGCTGAGTCCTGTTGTCTGTGGGCTGTACTTCCACATGGGTTCCAGGCTTTGTGTCTGTGGCAGGTGAGAGTTATGTTTGTGGCAAGTACCTGCCATTGCCATAGGTTGTATTTGTTCTCCCTTCCTTGCAGCTTGGCCAGTGAGACTCCTGTTCCTCCGTATCCAGAAGGAACAGGTTGTCTTACCCTGACTCCTAGTCCAGGGACCGGTCGGAGGGTGAGTTAGGGCTCCGAGGTTCCTGAGAATGGGTCCTCCTACCTTAAAGGTCGGCTCATGCAGCTAGGAGTTAGGGTCAGGTTAGGGACGCAATAGGAGGTGACCTTCTCCCTAATCCTGTTGTCCAGGTCAAGCAGCGACCATCTTCCACCATCGCACGGCTGAGGGTTTCCCCCATCCTAAGCCGTGACAATCAGATGTCGGTGGGTGGAGATTTGAATATGGGAGAGCCGGGGGCTGCGGGAAGTAGTTTGTAATTTTGTCATCAGAGCACACGAGCGAGGAAGCCGCAGGAAAAGTCTCTCCAGAGACGCCCAGTACTCACACAGAGTTCGCCACATAGAACCGGCACGGGTGGGTGACGGACGTTGATGTCAGATGGTGGGTGGAGTCTGGAGACTTGACTAAGGGAGGCGGAGCAAGAAGGAGCCAGGAGCGAGTGGAAGTAATGTGTTGTACTCAGCGCTATGCAAGATGCAGGGGCGGATGCAGATTTAGAAGCAGTCAACGCACATGACCGCTTTGATGACATCACAAAATACCGCAGTAATTAGGAAACAGCGATATGGCCATATCGCCGTTTTTTTAATACCGCGGTATATCGTGATACCGGTATATCGCCCAACCCTACGTTGGTCTCAGTATAATATTCCATATGATAACTGTATTCCAACTGTTCAAATTATACTCAAAATAGATAAATAAATTTGCGAATAGATGGGTCCTCTTGAGATGTTCAATATTTCACTACTATGTCTTTCATCAGATCATTCATATATGTATCATGGCGAGGTGGTATACTCTCCCCTGTTTTAACAATCCACAACCGTGTCATTCGCAGGACCTTCCCATTCGCAGGACCATTATAATAATTTCAACATACAGTTATTAGACTGTACTCACGGTTGAGATGTGCAGGGTACTACTCTGTAGTGGCCCGAATGTGGGCGCTTACCTCTCCCTATATTCGAGGAGCAGGCGGGTGTCCGACATGTGAGTTCGGCATCTCGTCTGTTCCGCTTTATGCTCCCATTGTAGACTTCTCGCGAGATTGGAAGGACTGTCTCCTTGTATAGGGAGAGGTATTAAATATTCACTTACTTTGGGTCTTTTACAGTTTTTTGTTGCATGGCCATGCTGATATTTTATCCAGGTTGTTTGCAAATAAGCGTATAAAACCAAACCAGACGCGTTTCGAGGTGAATCTCTACCTCTTCCTCAGTGGTTATATTCAAATTGCACAGACCTGGTCTTTTATACTAAGGCTCTGTTGAAGCAAATTAGTGGAATGGATCAGTGGATTCAAAGATTGTAGAATCAAGGCCATTGCGGTTTTTCTGCGTTTTCTTTATACATATGCTTTTTTGGGGTATAGTTGCTAAATAGGTTGATGATAGTCTATAAATTTGTATGTTGTTATATCATCCATTTGGGTAACATTATCATCAAATAGGAAGATGTGTCATCCATTTGGGTAATTATGTCATCAGATGGAAAGGTGTATTCCAGTCGGACCCAAAATAAAACTTATACAGTAGCTTATCTTCTCACTATATACATGCTTCAACATCTTTAAATGTCAAAAAACACGAAAGCAAAGGTTTCACCTTTAATGATATAGAGGAAGCAAGATGACAATAGAGGAAGCATCTACAGGTACTTGACCTTTGACCATGTGTTGAGGGAAGTGTTAGATTTAAATATATATGTATATATGCCCTGACATATATTCATTTGTATATATTGGCCCTTTTGCATGGGCCTGTCCAGGTGGTCTGGAAGCACTACACTCTTTAAATATTCAAGCCGTGCAGCCAGAGAGGATCATCCCCTAGAAGAACGAGCACCCCTGGACAACGAGCATAATATCGGCTGAGTATTATTAACCCCCATAATCCTATACCACCAACGATTTTCCCTCATTAACCCTTCCTTATAACCCTATACCACTAATGATTCCCCTGCATTAACCCTTTGGTCCCCATAGTCCCCCTGCATTAACCCTTACGATCTGTATCACCCCTGCATTAACCCCTGCTCCGCTGGCACCCCCTGCTCAATATCACCCCTACTCCCCTGGTACCCCATGCTTTATCACCCCTGCTCCCCTGGCACCCCCTGCTCAATATCACCCCTGCATTTAACCCCTGCTCCCCTGGTACCCCCTGCTATATCACCCCAGCATTTACCCCTGCTCCCCTGTTACCCCTTGATCATTAATACTTTACCCCTTCACTGCTGCCCTGCCTACCCCAGCAGCAGCTGAGTGTGTGTTAATCCTCCCATAGGGATAGCTTAGAGCCAGGTTGGGTGGGCTGCTAATGTGTATGTGAGTGTAAAGTATAGTTAGATTTTGGGGTTGAATATTGGAAGTGGGATTGTGTCTAGTGTAGTTAGGTATTATTTTGTGTTTATTACAGTGTTGTAGTGTTATTAGAATATTACTGTATTACGGTGTGTCTATATATATATATACAAACCGGATTCCCAAAAAGTTGGGACACTATACAAATCGTGAATAAAAACTAAATGCAATGATGTGGAGGTGCCAACTTCTAATATTTTATTCAGAATAGAACATAAATCACGGAACAAAAGTTTAAACTGAGAAAATGTACCATTTTAAGGGAAAAATATGTTGAATCAGAATTTCATGGTGTCAACAAATCCCCAAAAAGTTGGGACAAGGCCATTTTCACCACTGTGTGGCATCTCCCCTTCTTCTTACAACACTCAACAGATGTCTGGGGACCGAGGAGACCAGTTTCTCAAGTTTAGAAATAGGAATGCTCTCCCTTTCTTGTCTAATACAGGCCTCTAACTGTTCAATCGTCTTGGGCCTTCTTTGTTGCACCTTCCTCTTTATGATGCGCCAAATGTTCTCTATAGGTGAAAGATCTGGACTGCAGACTGGCCATTTCAGTACCCGGATCCTTCTCCTACGCAGCCATGATGTTGTGATTGATGCAGAATGTGGTCTGGCATTATCTTGTTGAAAAATGCAGGGTCTTCCCTGAAAGAGATGACGTCTGGATGGGAGCATATGTTGTTCTAGAACCTGAATATATTTTTCTGCATTGATGGTGCCTTTCCAGACATGCAAGCTGCCCATGCCACACGCACTCATGCAACCCCATACCATCAGAGATGCAGGCTTCTGAACTGAGCGTTGATAACAACTTGGGTTGTCCTTGTCCTCTTTGGTCCGGATGACATGGCGTCCCAGATTTCCAAAAAGAACTTTGAATCGTGACTCGTCTGACCACAGAACAGTCTTCCATTTTGCCACACTCCATTTTAAATGATCCCTGGCCCAGTGAAAACGCCTGAGCTTGTGGATCTTGCTTAGAAATGGCTTCTTCTTTGCACTGTAGAGTTTTAGCTGGAAACGGCGGATGGCACGGTGGATTGTGTTCACTGACAATGGTTTCTGGAAGTATTCCTGAGCCCATTTCCTTTACAGTAGCATTCCTGTTTGTGGTGCAGTGTCATTTAAGGGCCCGGAGATCATGGGCATCCAGTATGGTTTTACGGCCTTGACCCTTACGCACAGAGATTGTTCCAGATTCTCTGAATCTTCGGATGATGTTATGCACAGTTGATGATGATAGATGCAAAGTCTTTGCAATTTTTCGCTGGGTAACACCTTTCTGATATTGCTCCACTATCTTTCTGCGCAACATTGTGGGAATTGGTGATCCTCTACCCATCTTGGCTTCTGAGAGACACTGCCACTCTGAGAAGCTCTTTTTATACCCAATCATGTTGCCAATTGACCTAATTAGTGTTAATTGGTCTTCCAGCTCTTCGTTATGCTCAAATTTACTTTTTCCAGCCTCTTATTGCTACTTTTCCCAACTTTTTGGGGATTTGTTGACACCGTGAAAATTTGAATCAACGTATTTTTCCTTTAAAATGATAAATTTACTCGGATTAAACGTTTGATCTGTCATCTACGTTCTATTACAAATAAAATATTGACATTTGCCATCTCCACATCATTGCATTCAGTTTTTATTCACAATTTGTTTAGTGTCCCAACTTTTTGGGAATCCGGTTTGTATATATGTTTGTATAACCCTTTGTATAGACATATATATATATATATATATATATATATTTATATATATATAGTAGTATCAGACGTGTTATTGTATAATACATTCCTTTTATTGTTCAAAGTACAGTGTGTAGTCTTTTATATTGTATCGCCGCCATAGTATAGTAGTAGTAATAGTACTAGTGTAAACGCATGTAGTTCAGAAATAGAGTAAGGTAATCAGTATTATTTGTTTAATTGGTATAAATAGGCGGAGGCATCACTAGACGACTCACGCCTATTTATGAATATTAATTATTGAGATTTGCATAAATAGCAATAATTCATATTTCCTTTAACATTGGTGAGCCAGGCCTACTGCTAGGAATTTGTGTCCGTGTTTGGCTTTGGTGAAGGAAGTCACTATTCTGTGAATTAGTCAGGCAAGAGAGATGTGGTCAGTGGTTTCTGAGCGTCCAGGGCCTGATAATTCAGACAGAAAACGATTTTTCAATCGGAGCTAGGCACGGGCCAAAATCTACAAATCTTTCTGATTTTTGTGTATTAAGTATTTTCTGATTCCTTTACAAGTCCACTGTACACTGGAGAGAAGTCGTCACATACACCACTAAAGAGAGAACCATCACCATTGAAGCTGAACAGAAGTCGTCTGGCTGGTCGGGAGAAGGAGTTCCGGATATTGAATGACCTCCTCCACGCAGCAACATAGGACAACAAACAACGGCACCAAAGAAGATGGCCTCTCGTCAAAAAGTGAGTATGAACTTCTCCACACGGCAATACCTCAGCAAATGTAGCACATTCAACCCCATCATCCCCACCACTTACAAATCCACTGAGCTGCTATGGTCCACTTTATTGGACCAGGCATACGCTCATGATAAAATCTGTATTAATAATAGTGTGTTAAAAAAAAACAGCTCCAAATGTTAACCAAATTGGTTTACACCTTTGAGGATACCATTTGGAATCCAGAACATCTTGAAACACTTACCAACACAACAAAGGCAGAGGAAATTTCCAACACGGCAATCTTTCACTGCACTTGTTGTGTTGAGAACATCAAACAGTTACACACATTACAAACACAATTACAAGAGAAGGCCCAGTGAACGGTTGAGAGGGGCAGAAAGATTTGCGTGTTAGAGTCTAGACTCTCGGACAAAGAGCGTTTCTACTCTGACATGGACAAGAAACTGCTCAGACTCTACACTGAGATAAATCAGTTTAGGAACAATGTGGTATCTACGGATACCTTGATTGGTCACTTTCGAGAGGACCTGGCTGCGAAAACGCAAACCATTGTGGATTTGCAGCAGGTAATTTAGAATCTGTCACTGTCTGGTGCTACCAGCATGTTGCCCACGAAACAAGTTTGTGTTTCGGGAACGGCACAGGGGGAGACAGCGGCGATGGCACCAAGATCTCCCACGAATCAAACATCCGACGCAGTAGACACTAGGAGACAGGTGGAACGGACACTACATTTCACCCAAACACCCAGGGAGAACAGGTATAGCAGCCGCTTCCAGGAACAGGACAACAATTAGGGAGAGGAAAGTGGTTGGCCATTTACCACTTCCAATCCGCCAACGCGTCCGGAAAAACAGGAAGACTTTTATCCTAACCATTCCAGTATGGAAAGGATAAACTTCCTGTTATGGATTTGCAAGGAGATCCCAAAATACGATCCCAGTGTAGATATGTTTACTTCATGTGATATCTTCGAGGGTCACTGTAACAAGTATTCAGTGGCTCCCGAATATCGCATGGAGTTATTCAAGTTATGGTTACCTACGCACCTAAACTAAAGGTATGAGGTAACGGGGAGGACGCAACCCATGAATGGGCAGTTTTATGATAAGGAGGAACGTCTCTCTATACTCATGAGACTGGCAACGGGCCATTGGGACGTCACTCCAGATATCCTGTCCAAGTTCAGACCCACTATACATGACGAACCTCTGTCTCTGTGTAGTCGGTTTGAAGCAATGTACAGGAGGGTTACAAAGGATCACGGTATCGGAATTCCACAGGGAATGATACGTATGTTTTTGGAAAAATTCCCATACCTTGACACTGCAATCCGGCTGAGTGCAGCTAGGGAACCATCCCTCACCGATGCGGCTATGATTATTGAGCAGTGTAGACAGGATACACTGCTCAATAAGAAATCCGTCAAAGTGACGGAGCGTACACCTGTACACGTTACATCTCAAGATGAACGGGTACAGCACACAAAGGTTAATTCAGCTGTTCGCCCCACGGCCCCGGCATTGGAAAGGACAGGAGGATTTCGATGCTTCCTGTTTTTACAATACGGGCACATAAAGAGGAATTGTCCACAATGGCCACATAATAACCGGACAAATCCTGAGAGAACGGGCAATAATAATGGTTTCAAAATGAAACCTAATTATGCCAAATCAGTGGGGGAATATGTTGATAAAAATCTGGGACATTCACATGTCCAGACACTAAAACGTGGCTTAGGATCCCAATGTGGTATTACCCCGGTTCTGACAACATTATTGGAACCGACATAATGACACAAAATGGGTGGATCCTAGATCTGGCAAATGGTATTGTATGGAAGGGTACCAGACAATCCAAGGTGTTTGTCATCCAACGTCAGTGTCTGGGACCACCATTGCCAACAGTAGATAATTCTACCGAAGTACTCGAACACAAATGGATGGAGATCTCGCATAATCCAGACCTTGAGCCTATTGTGTATGATTACCCCGATCCGTGGGCCCAGAGCAAAAATGATTGTGGCAGACTGATTGGAGTTCAGGTGGACACACAAGGTCTTGACCCTCCACCTCAACGCCAATACCGCTTTCCGCCAGAAGCCACCCATTCCATTTTGGACACCGTCCAGGAATTGAAAACTAGGGGGGTGGTCATATAGGGCAATTCTAAATGCAACAATGCCCTCTGGCCAGTAAAGAAGAAGGACACCAATGCATGGAGGCTTACCATAGACCTCTGAGTCCTTTACAAGTACACCCCAATGTCCGCTCCAGTGGTGGCACAGACTCCCGACATCATGGCCAGAATAAGCGGCAAAAGTCGCATATTCTCGACCATAGATGTTGCCAATGGGTTCTTTTCAATTGAACTCAATAAAAACTGTAGGTACAAATTTGCCTTTACAGTGGGGGACAAACAGTACATGTTCGGTGTACTCCCCCAGGGGTTCCACAGTAGTCCCACATATTTTCCCCAGGCATTGGCAGCCGTCCCGAGTGTGTTTTCACGGCCGGAATGTCTTCTGCAATACGTGGACGACTTGCTCTTGCACACAGAAACCATAGAAGAACACTTGGTTTTGTTGAAAGAGCTATTGGGACTCCTGGCCAGGTCAGGACTCAAGCTGAGTCCCCACAAGGCAATTTTGACCAGAACAGAGGTGACTTTTCTTGGGGTCCAAATTTCTTTTTTGAGCCAAAGGAATCGTGGCAGCCAGAGTGGAAGCCATGGTAAAGTTACCTAGGCCTGGCACTCTACAGGATTTGAGAAAATTCCTGGGAGTCGCCAACTTCATGAAGGAGTTCATAGAGGATTTCGTTGCCAAAGCGAAACCCCTCTATGAACTCCTCAGAGGAGAAGACCCTTCAATGAAAGGTTGGTCTGATGCACAGGAAGAGGCCTTTTCTACTTTGAAAAGGGACCTCTCCTCTGCCCCTGTACTGGCCACTCCCAATGCTGAAGGGGAAATAGCCATACAGGCGCATGCAGGGACGGAGTCTATCTCAGCAGTCCTTCTACAGCAGATAGGGTATGACACTAGACCGCTGGGATACTTCTACAGATTACTTTCGCCCGTTGAACGAGGGTTCGATGAGTGTGCCAAACAACTGGCAGCCATACACTATGCCGTCAAAACCACTGAGCATATTGTAGGCTTCAGGCCCCTCACTTTGCAGACTCCACACTCTCCATTGGCCCTCTTGCTCCGTGATACACTCCCTGGAGTCTCCCAACAGAGATCAGGAGTTTGATTATGGATCTCAGTGGCTGGAGTCTGCAGGTGAACCACAAAGCCAAGTATGTTCTGTCCCAGTTACTGAACCTGACTGGAACCGAACATGATTGTGGCCAACTAGCGCATATCAACGAGCCACAAATTTTCAGGACCGATAGACATACAGAAGACAGAGTCATCTTTGTTGATGGCTCCGATTTTACATGGATGGGACCTATGTCACAGGTTTTGCTGTACTGGATGAGACCACAGGTACCCAGAGTCTTGTCAAGTTACCAGGTCACATGTCGGCACAGCAGGCAGAACTGGAGGCAGTCAAGGAAGCCTTGCTTCTTCAACCCCCAGGGAAGCAAACTATCTATAGCGACAGTTCATATGTAGTTCGTTCTCTCACCCTGCACCTGGACACATGGAAAAGGCGAGGATTTGTGGACAGCCAAAACAAACCTCTGGTTTATTTGTCGGTCCTGAAGGAACTATGGGAATGGGGCATGGCACACACGGAGGAAGCAGCCATCATCAAAATCCCTGCGCATCAGAAAGGGGATGAGCCTTTGACGCTAGGTAACAACAAGGCAGATGAATTGGCCAAACTAGCGGCAGTATCTGGGATCCTTCGGGAAACAGGCACTTAGCCGCTACCAGCTTACCGGATTGCAGTTCGCACCAACCTGAAAAAGGGACCGGTGTCATATGAGGAGGAACAGGCCAAAGATCCTCTTCTAATGACACACCTCACATCTCCACAGCATCCCTGGTCAACACAGAAAGGGATCCTGTTACAATACCGGTACACAACAACTTCCTCTTCCCGTGGTTCCGCAGCATCTGCAAGCGGAGCTAACGAAATTGAACCACCAACTGTTTGGACACCTTGGTCGGGATAAACTCTTGTCTCTCCTGAGAGACAAATTGTACTGGCCAGGAATGTCCAATACAGTAGAGGAAGTTACACAACAGTGCCTGGTATGTGCTCAGGTTAACCCAAGGGCATCAGCCCTGAAGCGGGTGTTGCAGCGAGTTCCTCCTGCAGATGGTCCGTGGTCCGCACTACAAATAGATTTTTTAGGACCTTTACCAACAGGAAGTCGTAACTGTCATTACGTACTGGTGGTCAACGATTCGACTACAACCACTGCCCGTGTTCTCTGGGAACAGGTTCTGTCACGATGGGGTATCCCCAGATTGATAGAGTCAGATAGAGGAACCCATTTCCCGGTAAGGTAATGAAAGCACTTTGTGGTCTTTTAGACATAAAGCAAAGGTTTCATGTGCCTTACCACCCTCAGTCTGCCGGCATCATGGAGCGGATGAACCGGATCATTAAGACACGACTTTCTAAAGCGCTACTGGAGAAAGGTTCCTCATGGGTAACCTCTCTGCCAGCTGTGCTAATGGGAATCCGAGCTACCGAGGCTATGAGTACCGGTATCACCCCGTTTGAGCTCATGACCGGATGGAAAATGCCCCTATGCCTGCCCAATGAACTTCTAGTTTCAGAGCCTGTGAAGAATGCCATCGCCAGAGACATGTTTCTCCAACAGGTTTAACTAAACCTGAAAGAGTTATTGTCTCATGCATCGATACAGCTGGACAGACCGTATCTACAGGGGGAAACACCGATGCCCTCTGTAGGAGAGCTGGTGATGGTAAAAATCTTCCTTCGGGCCGGCCCCTGGGACGCAAACTGGGAAGTACCCTATCAGGTCCTTGAAGTAATGGGTGACACAATGCTGAAGGTGCCAAGGCCAATGACGACCAAGAAAAAAGTCACATAGAGTTGGGTGAGGGGGAGGGGGGTTTGGTGGGTTGATAGTGGATCCATGAAACTGATTACATTTACATTGAATTGACAGATCACGAGAGGGAGACTCGCCAAGGTTCCGACTAGCCAGAAAGGATTTAGAGATCCTCTGAACATGGCACATCTCCAGCTTGTGACACTGGTGGTAAGCATGATGATGGCAGGCTCAACCTCTTCGGGGGAGGGCCTGGGAGTTAATAATGCTATGGCCAACATATCAATCAGTAAACCCGGTCTTTTACTGGTGGAATGTTTGGATGGCAAAATCCTGGAACCATACGAGAACTTCTCCTTTACACCAGGACAGTGGTATCTGTATGGTTTCCAGAGGGAGGGTTTTGCCAAAGGTGTAATTCAAAATTATACCCCTGTGGAGAATGTGTCTGCCATACAACATGACTTACATGCCCTCTGCCTCAAGGAATTCAGACATTTTCAAGACTCGGACCCTACACCTATGAAATCTTTAAGATGGGTGTCTAGGGACCCTCGCCTGCACCCTTACATGTAAGTGGAAGCCAACACTACCACGGTGTTGTGTACCAAGGAAGGGGTTCTGAGTCCTGAGGATGTCACAGTGTCACGGAATGTGTACAGGTAACAAGGCAAAACAACATGCATAAATGACTCGCTGGATCCAACAGCTAAGGAACAAAAGGGAGACCCCTGTAGAAGACCTGGCACTTTCCCTGGCTGCTTAGCCTATGCATAGATCCAAATGGTGGAGGTATGCATATCCACGTACCTTGACTATATAACCCCTGAGCACCCTACAATAGTGAGGGGACACGACCACCGGCTCCCTACACCAGACACGGAGGGAGTCAGGGTCACCTGGGATCCAGCAAACAGAAAATAACAGATAATAGTTTAACACTTAACTTTGTAGAGGAGAGGAGAACCAGATGGGCATGCACACACACTCCAGGAAGAAATATAAGCCGCCCAGAAAAGCCTTCTGGGGAAGAATTTAAAGGGAAGCAATTAGTCCAACACATGACAGCTGAGAGAGGCTAAGGAGAGGAGGAGCTGAATACCACAACACAGAAACTCAAAGAGGAGGTTCTGAAAGGCCTCTGTCAGAGCTTCTCAGCTGTCTGGTTGTGACAGTACCCCTCCCTCTACGAGTGGACTCCGGACACTCAGAACCCACCTTCTCAGGATGGGACCTATGGAAAGCCCTGATGAGACGAGAGGCTTTAATGTCCGTCACTGGGACCCACATCCTCTCCTCAGGACCATACCCCTCCCAGTGAACAAGGTACTGAAGAGAACCGCGGACAAGACGAGAATCCACAATCCTAGAGACCTGAAATTCAAGATTCCCATCAACCATAATCGGAGGAGGAGGCAAAGGCGAGGGTACAATGGGTTGAACATAAGGTTTCAATAAGGACTTATGAAAAACATTATGGATCTTCCAAGTCTGAGGAAGATCAAGACGGTATGCAACAGGATTGATGACAGACAGGATTTTGTAAGGCCCAATAAACCTAGGACCCAACTTCCAGGAGGGAACCTTCAATTTGATATTCTTGGTAGACAACCACACCAGATCACCAACATTCAGGTCCGGACCAAGCACACGTCTCTTATCAGCCACACGCTTATATCTCTCACTCATGCTCTTTAGATTATCTTGAATCTTTTGCCAAATAGATGACAAAGACGAGGAGAATCTGTCCTCATCAGGTAAACCAGAAGACCCCTCTCCCGAGAAAGTCCCAAACTGTGGATGAAACCCATATGCACCAAAAAATGGTGACTTATCAGAGGACTCCTGACGACGGTTATTTAAAGCAAACTCAGCAAGGGACAAAAAAGAACACCAATCCTCTTGATTCTCCGCCACAAAACAACGCAGATATGTCTCCAGATTCTGATTGACGCGCTCTGTCTGACCATTCGACTGCGGGTGGAAAGCAGAAGAGAATGACAACCGAACCCCCAAGCGAGAACAGAAAGCCTTCCAGAATCTGGAAACAAACTGCGTGCCCCTATCAGAGACTATGTCTGAAGGAATACCGTGCAATTTGACAATGTGATCAACAAATGCCTGCGCCAGCGTCTTAGCATTGGGCAAACCAGGAAAAGGGATGAAATGCACCATTTTGCTAAAACGGTCCACCACCACCAGAATCACAGTCTTCCCCGAGGAACGAGGCAGGTCCGTTATGAAGTCCATGGACAGATGTGTCCAAGGACGGGAAGGAATGGGTAAGGGAAGGAGAGGACCTGATGGCCGTGAATGAGGGACTTTGGCACGAGCGCAAGTCTCGCAGGCTGCCACAAAACCCTCAACCGACTTACGAAGCGCAGTGTGGCTCTTACCCCCGGGTGCCCAGCAAGGACCGTATCGTGGTGTTCTTTAAAAATCTTGTGTCTTAAAGCGAGAGGCACAAACAACCTCCCAGGAGGACAAAGATCAGGAGCCTCTGACTGGGCTGCCTGCACCTCTGCCTCCAATTCAGGAAAAAGAGCAGAGACCACCACACCTTCAGCCAAAATGGGACCCGGGTCTTCAAAATTCCCGCCTCCCGGAAAACAACGTGACAGGGCATCTGCCTTCACATTCTTAACTCCAGGGCGGAACGTGACAACAAAATTAAACCTAGAAAAGAACAACGACCATCTGGCCTGTCTCGGGTTCAGACGCTTGGCTGACTCCAAGTAGGCCAGATTTTTATGGTCAGTAAATACGGTAATAGGGTGTCTGGCTCCCTCTAGCCAATGGCGCCATTCCTCAAAAGCCAACTTGATGGCCAACAATTCCCTATCTCCCACATCGTAATTTCTCTCTGCGGAGGAGAGTTTTCTTGAGAAAAAGGCACACGGTCGCCAATTGGCAGGAGAGGAGCCCTCAGACAAGACCGCCCCCACACCCACCTCAGAAGCATCAACCTCAACTATGAAGGGTAACGAAACATCAGGTTGCACCAAGATGGGAGCGGAAGCAAAACTCTCCTTGATATCAGAAAAAGCCTTACGCGCCTCTACTGACCAAGATGAAAAATCTACCCCCTTTCTGGTCATATCAGTGAGTGGTTTAACAATAGAAGAATAATTCAAAATGAACTTCCTGTAATAATTGGCAAAGCCCAAAAAACGCATCAGCGCCTTTTGATTCTCAGGAAGCTCCCACTCAAGCACAGCGCGGACCTTCTCGGGGTCCATGCAAAAACCAGAAGCGGAGAGAAGAAACCCCAGAAATTGAATTTCTGGAACCGCAAACACACATTTTTCCAGTTTCGCATATAATTTATTCTCCCGCAGAATGAGCAAGACCTGACGTAAATGTTCCTTATGAGTTTTGAAATCGGGAGAAAAAATCAAAATGTCATCCAAATACACCAATACAAATTTTCCCATCAAATGATAAAAAATGCTGTTCACGAAATGCTGAAAAACGGCTGGGGCATTCATCAAACCAAAAGGCATAACCAAATTCTCAAAATGGCCCTCAGGGGTATTGAAGGCCGTCTTCCATTCGTCCCCTTCTCTGACCCTGACCAGGTTGTATGCCCCTCTTAAATCTAATTTGGAAAAGACTTTAGCCCCAACAACCTGGTTAAATAGGTCCGGGATCAGAGGAAGCGGATAAGGGTCACGAATTGTGATATTGTTCAGCTCCCTGAAATCCAGATAAGGTCTTAAAGAACCATCTTTTTTCTTAACAAAGAAAAAACCAGCGGCAACAGGTGACTTCGAGGGTCGTATGTGTCCCTTTCTCAGACTCTCAGAGATATAAGCACGCATAGCGATCCTCTCAGGTTGGGAAAGATTGTATAAACGAGATTTAGGCAGCTTGGCATCTGGGATGAGATTAATAGGGCAATCGTACTCCCTGTGCGGGGGCAAATCCTGAACTCCACTCTCAGAGAAGACATCCGAAAATTCAGAGAGAAAAGATGGTATAGTCTTAGTAGCAACCTCAGAAACAGATGTCATGAGGCAATTCTCTCTGCAAAAGTCACTCCAACCATTTATTTGCTTCGCTTGCCAATCAATGGTGGGGTTATGCTTAGTGAGCCAGGGCAGCCCCAACACCAGAGGGGTGGGCAAACCGCTAAGGACGAAACATGACACATCCTCAACATGAGCATCACTCACAATCAAACGGATATTGTGAACTATGCCCTTTAATGATTTCTGAGAAAGTGGAGCGGAATCGATAGCAAAAACAGGAATATCCTTTCTCAAAGCGCACACCTGGAAACCATGAGTTATCGCAAATTGATTATCAATGAGATTGACCACTGCTCCGCTATCCACAAAAATCTCACAAAAAATGTTCTTGCTCTCTAGCGCCACCCTAGCCGGCAGGACAAAACGGGAACTACAAGCAAACGGAAAACCTTCAATTTCCGCCTCAACCCTGCCAATAGTAACAGACGGAACATTTTTCAAAGATTTTTTCCTCTTTGTTTCTTTATTATACCCAGAGAACTGCCTGAATCTCCTAGAGGGACAAATATTTGCCAAATGATTAATACCTCCACAACAAAAAAAAACCGTCCCATGCGGGCTGAATCTTCTATTGTCAGAAGCAATCAACCCCAGGTGCATGGGCTCCTGCTCAGAAGGGGCTGACAGCGACTGAGACCCCTGCGCACAGAATGGGACCGCTGCACAGTCCTGGGACCGAGTATGACAGGAAGGAGAGATCTCTCCTCTCTCTCTAAGACGCCTGTCAATACGAACGGCCTGAGACATAGCAGAGTCCAAAGAAATAGGCCTTTCATGAAAGGCAAATGCATCTTTCAATCCCTCTGAAAGACCATGGCAAAATTGACTTCGGAGTGCAGCATCATTCCAACCAGTATCAGCTGCCCATCTCCGAAATTCTGAGCAGTATATTTCTGCGGATTGTTTACCCTGGCATAAGAGATGTAGTCTAGACTCCGCCAGAGCAATACGATCCGGATCATCATATATCTGACCCAGGGCTAAAAATAATTAATCCACTGAACGGAGAGGCCGTGCCCCCTCCGGCAGCGAAAAGGCCCAGGACTGAGCGTTACCTCTGAGCAGCGATATAATGATCCCCACCCTCCGTTCCTCATCTCCAGAGGAAAGGGGAAGAAGGCGAAAATGGAGTTTGCAAGCCTCTCTAAAACGCACAAAATTCTCACTACCCCCGGAGAACGTATCCGGGAGCGAGATCTTAGGCTCAGAACAAGCTCCATGAACGCAAGCTGAACCGGTCACTTGAAGCTGAGAAAAAGTCTTACGGAGGTCAGCTACCTCCAATGAAAGACCCTGGAGGCGTTCAGCCAAAAGTGAAACCGGATCCATGCTTAAGACGGTTTTGGCGGCTTATAATGTCACGGAATGTGTACAGGTAACAAGGCAAAACAACATGCATAAATGACTCGCTGGATCCAACAGCTAAGGAACAAAAGGGAGACCCCTGTAGAAGACCTGGCACTTTCCCTGGCTGCTTAGCCTATGCATAGATCCGAATGGTGGAGGTATGCATATCCACGTACCTTGACTATATAACCCCTGAGCACCCTACAATAGTGAGGGGACACGACCACCGGCTCCCTACACCAGACACGGAGGGAGTCAGGGTCACCTGGGATCCAGCAAACAGAAAATAACAGATAACAGTTTAACACTTAACTTTGTAGAGGAGAGGAGAACCAGATGGGCATGCACACACACTACAGGAAGAAATATAAGCCGCCCAGAAAAGCCTTCTGGGGAAGAATTTAAAGGGAAGCAATTAGTCCAACACATGACAGCTGAGAGAGGCTAAGGAGAGGAGGAGCTGAATACCACAACACAGAAACTCAAAGAGGAGGTTCTGAAAGGCCTCTGTCAGAGCTTCTCAGCTGTCTGGTTGTGACACACAGGGGCAGAGTATAGTGGCTGGTATATCTTAAAGCTACCTTCATAAGGAGGGATAGCCATGATGGGTTTAGGGTAAGGACATATTTTGATAGACCCATTCCGGTAAAGGGTACCCTAAAAGCTTATTGTATGTTGAGGGATTCCCAGATGATTATCACTAGGGAATCAAGTTATGTTCAGGGACATGTGTCCACAGATTACATACGAACCAGTATAATGATGTTAAAGTTAAACTAGTGTAACTCTGGTCAGGCCAATGGTTTTCATTCAGAGGTAGAGGGCAAGTTTGTGTAACAGTGGTGAGGATCCCCTATGAAGCGACAGGTCTCCAACCTGTAAAACTGCATTCAGACTCTTGCAACGCCCCTATCCATCAATTGGCAGATCCTATAGCTCCTCAACTGTCATCCCCATGGAAGATCATCACGGGGACAAAATTTATCCTATTTACTTGGAGAATTTCCGTGGATGACTTCCGAGTTGATCAATGGGATCACAGATGTGGGGAGTTTGTGAGGAACCAAATTTACATAATAAGAGGTTGGATAGAAGCGGGGCAAGAGGTAAGAAAGGACAATCTCGTACACAGGAATCACAGGGGAAGAAGAGATCTGGTAGCCATGGGACTAGGTGGCGGTGCATTGGGAGTGGGCGCCCTGAACACTATGGATATGGAAGTCCTGAGAAGTTAACTTGGGGATGTTGCGCGACATGCCGGGGAAGGATTCAAGACCCAGCTTGATGTAAACCACGTCTTAGAGGGTTTACAGCATTCGCACATAGATGCCACTACCTCTCTATCTTCTGCTCTACGAGAGAAGTTTAGAGGTTAGTTGTGGGTCTCTTGGAGGAACAGGATAGAGCTCAGCTTCCTCTGGCGTGTACGCAAGTCCAAAGTGAACTCTCAGACAACCTTAAACATATTGTATCATCATTGTACGGTGGCCACTTCCCATTCAACCTCCGCCAACGGGTAAGTCCTCTTATATCTCCTTTTGCCGCCAATCACACCAACTGGTGGGTAGTCCAGTGGCACGGATGTCAGAATCTTACTTGCACTGCTTCGTCATTGGCTCCTGTATCTGGCCATCTTAGACATGGATACTGTGCCGTTAACCTAGGGATTGTTATAAATAACCGGACGGTACTTCATCCACAGCTCCCCTCGGGCGTTCTAACCTATGAGGGAGGCTATCCTTATCTGTTAGACACAGAGGGATGTTGGAAGAAAGGGGATGTTATCCTCTGTCAAGGTAGTCAGGTTAAAGTGCTTAGACACCAGTGTTGGAGCACCGAGGGGTCCTGTGAGATGAAGGCCAGCCGAATACCCTCCTCCCCTAAATACTTGGGACAGGGGTATTGGTGTTGGTACCAAAGGCAAAATATGTCTTATGCAATTTATAGGACTAATTGCACCGAGAGAGTAGAACTCCTCCCTGGAGTGTATTGCACCCTTAGTCCCGTCCTAGGTTTAGATGTCGCAGAGCTACAAGGAAGGACACCAATCACCCCAGAGAAGAGACTCGACATTTGCCCTGACGTTCCCGTGAGACTCCAGAAGATTCCTCTTGGCTTTGGGATAGAACTCAAACATCTCCTGTTAGACCTCAGCCAAGAAGACGAAATACTTCAGAATCTTCGAGAGACAGAGAAACAGGCCACCATTCAACTGTCGCACGACAAGAACAAAATAGCTGCAATCACTACCGCCTTAGACAAGGACTCCAAGGTTTCCTGGTGGGAAAGTCTATTTGGCTACAATCCGAAGGCAACATCCTTCTTCAACCTATTGATACACCCGGTGATAGTTCTTCTGGTTCTGGTAATCGTCATGTACATGGGACTGTGTCTAATCTACAGGTGGGTTAAGAGACTTGTGGACCAACTAAACCAGAACCAGACAGAACTTTACAAAGTTAATCGTAGGACGCTCAGGACATAGCTCCAACAAAGTCCTGAAGCCAGAGATCGCATGGACATACTGTTTCCTATGAGGGTTCAGGATGAAAATCCAAAGCCATTCTGAAACCCCATAGTGTGGTGTATGTGTATATATATATTATATTGTATTAGATGTTCCTATGAGGGTTCAGGGTGTAATCCAATGCCATCCTGTGACCTCATAGTATTGTGTATATATATTGATTATTTGCATGTGGGTTCATTGTGTACCCATGGACACTCTATGTGCAAGTGTGTGACAGGCCATACTACAATATGGCTGGACACACACTTGCATCATATAGTTGTTTCCCATTGACACGGGGGTCTGTGACCTACTTGTGTCTTTGGAAGTGTAGAGAGATATGCCAGGGTGCATGAGTTTCTATGGGTACACACTAAATCTAATTTTGCTGTGTTGGGAGGGATGTGACCTGTTTGTGTGAATGGGGAAGAGTAGATTCCCTATGGACAGGCCCCTCCTTTACCAAGTTATTTGCAAACTTTATCCTCAACAGCAGGTGACGTTTGTAAGGTTTGGACTGAATGGTAGTAGTGTCGTGTTCTTTCTCGCAGTTAGAATTTAGGTGCCATGACATCACCTCTTACCAGAATTTTCAACCTTCCTTGTAAAGACCTAGGTATCTGTCCATGGGAGAACCTCTCCAACAACTGATTCTTCAATCAAGATGGAAGTCGTACCTGTGTTGAAAAGAAGCCAGCCTACGGCCGTCCGTACCTCAGAAAGAGGTGCTACATGGATTGAGGGTAAAGTCATTCCGGAATCATTGGGAGTGACTGACACCGAAAGATTGGCACTGACATTGGGGGTGGCTGACGCCAGAAGAGCAACACTGACAAAGAGAAAGAAAGAAGGACAGTCCACGGTTGCTGCGTGGATTGACCTAAAGACAGCAAGGGTGAAGCCATTCCGGAGTCAGGAGTAGACTAAATTGGGAGTGGCTGATACCTGAAGATCCTAATGAAAGATGCCAAGAAATTTATCCAGCGGGAAGAAGACGGTGTATTCTGTGGATGGAGACGTTTGGTGAAGGGCAGGTCGGAGATGTTAGTCGCGATGGGTGATGTCTAGGTACCTAAGGGCCATATTACGTCAGTCCTTCCTGAACTGTCACCAAGAGTGCGATTGAGGAGACAAATACATCCCAACCCTTCCCCCAAAACGTTTATTGTCGTGTTCCCGACAACAGGGGGATTGTTGAGGGAAGTGTTAGATTTAAATATATATGTATATATGCACATGACATATATGCATATATATACACTCACCTAAAGAATTATTAGGAACACCATACTAATACGGTGTTGGACCCCCTTTTGCCTTCAGAACTGCCTTAATTCTACGTGGCATTGATTCAACAAGGTGCTGATAGCATTCTTTAGAAATGTTGGCCCATATTGATAGGATAGCATTATGCAGTTGATGGAGATTTGAGGGATGCACATCCATGGCACGATGCTCCCGTTCCACCACATCCCAAAGATGCTCTATTGGGTTGAGATCTGGTGACTGTGGGGGCCATTTTAGTACAGTGAACTCATTGTCATGTTCAAGAAACTCATTGTCATGTTTTGGTGAGCTCATGCAAATTGTAGCCTCTTTTTCCTATTTGTAGTTGAGATGAGTGGTACCCGGTGGGGTCTTCTGCTGTTGTAGCCCATCCGCCTCAAGGTTGTGCGTGTTGTGGCTTCACAAATGCTTTGCTACATACCTTGGTTGTAACGAGTGGTTATTTCAGTCAACGTTGCTCTTCTATCAGCTTGAATCAGTCGGCCCATTCTCCTCCGACCTCTAGCATCAACAAGGCATTTTCGCCCACAGGACTGCCGCATACTGGATGTTTTTCCCTTTTCACACCATTCTTTGTAAACCCTAGAAATGGTTGTGCGTGAAAATCCCAGTAACTGAGCAGATTGTGAAATACTCAGACCGGCCCGTCTGGCACCAACAACCATGCCACGCTCAAAATTGCTTAAATCACCTTTCTTTCCCATTCTGACATTCAGTTTGGAGTTCAGGAGATTGTCTTGACCAGGACCACAACCCTACATGCATTGAAGCAACTGCCATGTGATTGGTTGACTAGATAATCGCATTAATGAGAAATAGAACAGGTGTTCCTAATAATTCTTTAGGTGAGTGTATATTGGCCCTTTTGCATGGGCCTGTTCAGGTGGTGTGGGTGTATACATAGAGATGTATGTATGCCCCCTTGGCAGCATGCATCTCTATGTATATAATATATATGTAGGTGGGCTTATTTAATTTCCCCCCACTTATATGTGTATATATACCATCCCCTATATATATCCCACAGGTTTATGTCTGTGCAGATATGTTTATAGATGTGCCCCAAGTATCTATAAACATATATATGTGCAGACAAACTGTGGCCAGTCTCCCCTGGTTGCCCCCCCCCCCCCCCGGAATGTGCCTGCTGGCTTGAAGAGACCGACAACTGGACAATTATGGTGTGCCTGACAAAGAGTTCCCATGCCCCTGTGTGTGGCTTACCTCCGGCGCTGTAATTATCACCCCTGCATTTTACCCCTGCTCCCCTGGTACCCCCTGCTATATCACCCCAGGCATTTACCCTTGCTTCCCTGGCACCCCCTGCTCAATATCACCCCTGCATTTAACCCCTGCTCCCCTGGTAGCCCCTGCTATATCACCCCAGCATTCTCCCCTGGCAACCCCTGCTCAATATCACCCCTGCATTTAACCCCTGCTCCCCTGGTACCCCCTGCTATATCACCCCAGCATTTACCCCTGCTCCCCTGGTACCCCCTGCTATATCACCCCAGCATTTACCCCTGCTCCCCTGGTACCCCTTGATCATTAATCCTTTACCCCTTCACTGCCGCTCTGCCTACCCCAGCAGCAGCTGAGTGTGTGTTAACCCTTCGTTAGTCCCATAGGGATAGCTTGGAGCCAGGTTGGGTGGGCTGCTAATGTGTATGCTGAGTGTAAAGTATAGTTAGATTTTGGGGTTGAATATTGGAAGTGGGATTGTGTCTAGTGTAGTTAGGTATTATATTGTGTTTATTACAGTGTTGTAGTGTTATTAGAATATTACTGTATTACGGTGTGTCTATATATATATATATATATGTTTGTATAACCCTTTGTATAGACATACAGTACAGAACAAAAGTTTGGACACACCTTCTCATTCAAAGACTTTTCTTTATTTTCATGACTATGAAAATTGTAGATTCACATTGAAGGCATCAAAACTATGAATTAACACATGTGGAATTATATACATAACAAAAAAGTGTGAAACAACTGAAAATATGTCATATTCTAGGTTCTTCAAAGTAGCCACCTTTTGCTTTGATTACTGCTTTGCACACTCTTGGCATTCTCTTGATGAGCTTCAAGACGTAGTCACCTGAAATGGTTTTCACTTCACAGGTGTGCCCTGTCAGGTTTAATAATTGGGATTTCTTGCCTTATAAATGCGGTTGGGACCATCAGTTGCGTTGTGGAGAAGTCAGGTGGATACACAGCTGATAGTTCTACTGAATAGACTGTTAGAATTTGTATTATGGCAAGAAAAAAGCAGCTAAGTAAAGAAAAACGAGTGGCCATCATTACTTTAAGAAATGAAGGTCAGTCAGTCCCAAAAATTGGGAAAACTTTGAAAAAGTCCCCAAGTTCAGTCGCAAAAGCCATCAAGTGCTACAAAGAAACTGGCTCACATGCGGACCGCCCCAGGAAAGGAAGATCAAGAGTCACCTCTGCTGCAGAGGATAAGTTAATCCGAGTCACCAGCCTCAGAAATCGCAAGTTAACAGCAGCTCAGATCAGAGACCAGGTCAATGCCACACAGAGTTCTAGCAGCAGACACATCTCTAGGACAACTGTTAAGAGGAGACTGTGGGAATCAGGCCTTCATGGTAGAATATCTGCTAGGAAACCACTGCTAAGGACAGGCAACAAGCAGAAGAGACTTGTTTGGGCTAAAGAACACAAGGAATGTACATTAGACCAGTGGAAATCTGTGCTTTGGTCTGATGAGTCCAAATTTGAGATCTTTGGTTCCAACCACCGTGTCTTTGTGCGACGCAGAAAAGGTGAATGGACTCTACATGCCTGGTTCCCACCGTGAAGCATGGAGGAGGAGGTGTGATGGTGTGGGGGTGCTTTGCTGGTGACACTGTTGGGGATTTATTCAAAATTGAAGGCATACTGAACCAGCATGGCTACCACAGCATCTTGCAGCGGCATGCTATTCCATCCGGTTTGCGTTTAGTTGGACCATCATTTATTTTTCAACAGGACAATGACCCCAAACATACCTCCAGGCTGTGTAAGGGCTATTTGACCATGAAGGAGAGTGATGGGGTGCTGCGCCAGATGACCTGGCCTTCACAGTCACCGGACCTGAACCCAATCGAGATGGTTTTGGGTGAGCTGGACCGCAGAGTGAAGGCAAAAGGTCCAACAAGTGCTAAGCATCTCTGGGAACTCCTTCAAGACTGTTGGAAGACCATTTCAGGTGACTACCTCTTGAAGCTCATCAAGAGAATGCCAAGAGTGTGCAAAGCAGTAATCAAAGCAAAAGGTGGCTACTTTGAAGAACCTAGAATATGACATATTTTCAGTTGTTTCACACTTTTTTGTTATGTATATAATTCCACATGTGTTAATTCATAGTTTTGATGCCTTCAGTGTGAATCTACAATTTTCATAGTCATGAAAATAAAGAAAACTCTTTGAATGAGAAGGTGTGTCCAAACTTTTGGTCTGTACTGTATATATATAGTAGTATTAGACGTGTTATTGTATAATACATTTCTTTTATTGTTCAAAGTACAGTGTGTAGTCTTTTATATTGTATCGCCACCATAGTATAGTAGTAGTAATAGTACTAGTGTGAACGCATGTAGTTCAGAAACAGAGTGAGGTAATCAGTATTATTTATTTAATTGGTATAAATAGGCGGAGGCATCACTAGACTACTCACGCCAATTTATGAATATTAATTATTGAGATTTGCATAAATAACAATAATTAATATTTCCTTTAACACCAAGCAACTCTGTACTATATACTATACCTCTTGTATACAGGTCCTTCTAAAAAAATGTGCATATTGTGATAAAGTTCATTATTTTCTGTAATGTACTGATAAACATTAGACTTTCATATATTTTAGATTCATTACACACCAACTGAAGTAGTTCAAGCCTTTTATTGTTTTAATATTGATGATTTTGGCATACAGCTCATGAAAACCCAAATTTCCTATCTAAAAAAATTAGCATATTTCATCCGACCAATAAAAGAAAAGTGTTTTTAATGCAAAAAAAGTCAACCTTCAAATAATTATGTTCAGTTATGCACTCAATACTTGGTCGGGAATCCTTTTGCAGAAATTACTGCTTCAATGCGGCGTGGCATGGAGGCAATCAGCCTGTGGCACTGCTGAGGTGTTATGGAGGCCCAGGATGCTTCGATAGCGGCCTTAAGCTCATCCAGAGTGTTGGGTCTTGCGTCTCTCAACTTTCTCTTCCCAATATCCCACAGATTCTCTATGGGGTTCAGGTCAGGAGAGTTGGCAGGCCAATTGAGCCCAGTAATACCATGGTCAGTAAACCATTTACCAGTGGTTTTGGCACTGTGAGCAGGTGTCAGGTCGTGCTGAAAAATGAAATCTTAATCTCCATAAAGCTTTTCAGCAGATGGAAGCATGAAGTGCTCCAAAATCTCCTGATAGCTAGCTGCATTGACCCTGCCTATGATAAAACACAGTGGACCAACACCAGCAGCTGACATGGCACCCCAGACCATCACTGACTGTGGGTACTTGACACTGGACTTCAGGAATTTTGGCATTTCCCTCTCCCCAGTCTTCCTCCAGACTCTGGCACCTTGATTTCCGAATGACATGCAACAGTCCAGTGCTGCTTCTCTGTAGCCCAGGTCAGGCGCTTCTGCCGCTGTTTCTGGTTCAAAAGTGGCTTGACCTGGGGAATGCGGCACCTGTAGCCCATTTTCTGCACACGCCTGTACACGGTGGCTCTGGATGTTTCTACTCCAGACTCAGTCCACTGCTTCCGCAGGTCCCCCAAGGTCTGGAATCGGTCCTTCTCCACAATCTTCCTCAGGGTCCGGTCACCTCTTCTCGTTGTGCAGCGTTTTCTGCCACACTTTTTCCTTCCCACAGACTTCCCACTGAGGTGCCTTGATACAGCACTCTGGGAACAGCCTATTCGTTCAGAAATTTCTTTCTGTGTCTTACCCTCTTGCTTGAGGGGGTCAATGATGGCCTTCTGGACAGCAGTCAGGTCGGCAGTCTTACCCATGATTGCGGTTTTGAGTAATGAACCAGGCTGGGAGTTTTTAAAAGCCTCAGGAATCTTTTGCAGGTGTTTAGAGTTAATTAGTTGATTCAGATGATTAGGTTAATAGGTTAATTTTTTTTAGAAGGACCTGTATTTTATATCTATGATTTTATCTTAGTCTTTGTGTATATAGACATTTAATATTTCATGTTTTATATTTTTTTTATGTTTTAATTACATTAAATAGAGCTTAATTAAGAGTTACCTCTCCCGTGATCCCATCTGTATGAGTGCCTGTCTACTCCAAATTATAGTATATCCGCAATTTTGAAGAGGGTGATTCACATAGGACAAGAGCACCAGGCCAGGGTGACAGAGGGTGAGCAATCTCACAAAATATAAAAAATCCGCTACTTCGCTTTCACCCAGTTGGAGAGTGCGCTCGTTAACTGTCAACCATGGACATTTGGAATCACGTGGAGAATAAAAGATTAAAGGCAGAGACCTTTCTATTTGACAGAGAAAACAATATTGAGAATACTGTAGAGGGAGAAAGACCAATTTCAGAGATTTTTCAAGAATTAAAAGACCACTTACAGAAACAATTAGGGCAATATTGGGAAATCCGTTCTCTAAAAAAATATATTGAACAAGGTAAAATCCCAAAAGGTTTAATGTGGTCCAAGGTCCCTGTACAAGACTTATGTTGAGACGAATTTGATAAAGAATTGAATACTCTACTGTTCACACAATCACTCGCATTAATACAACTAATAATAAAAAGATCTGAAAAATTGGAAAATTTTACTATAAAAATAAATAAACTGAAAGACACAATAGAAAAATTACCCCAAAATTTAGAATTTGAGATGTTTCAAGAAAGGTTGTGCAGAGGCCTTGATGAGACTGAAAGAGAGATTATTAATAAAAAAAACAACAACATATAAATGGATTAAAACAGATCGCTCTGCCGGCCTGTGTGGGAGGAGCCTGAAACACTGGAATATGCTCCGCCTACACAGGACTGCAGAGCGATCAGTGCCTGCAGGGAAGAGAGATATGTGAGCATAAGGAACGGGACAAGGTAAGAAGGCATTTCTACCATGTGCAACAGGCGGCCTCCCCCCAGGTCCCTCTATTTAACGCGTCCCAGGTGTAGGAAATGCCAAGTGGTGTAATAGTGTGGCCCAAATGTATCTTTATGTGTGTCATGGTGCTCCTACCTGGATACCGCTGGACCCCAGTTTTTGGCTCTGAAGCAATAAAAAAAGGGAATAATCGAGGGATTAAGGAAGAACTTGACTCCAGACCTTGAGATGAAGTTCAATGGCAGCTTTACTTGAGTAAATGTTTTTCCAAAACAGATTTCAGGCTTTATCTTGGTTCCAGCAGGCTTTAGCAGTAAAATGGCAGGCAAACTCAACTCTGCAATATCTGACACTGCTGTCCTGACAAGCTTAATTAGTGTCTTTGCTTTCTTCGTGATGCTGTGCTTCACTCTTTGGTCGGGCTTATGTTCAACCAAGGGATGTGGTAGAATCCGGTGTGAACTCCAACATAGAGTCCCTACCAGCACACACACTACCACTCGCACTAGCACTAGCACTATAATCAGTTCTAACTCGTCCCCAGCCCTCCTGCAGGAAATAGGCCTAGCCCACTTCTCTCTAGAGGGGGGTTAGAATGGAATGGTTAATTACATTCTACATAATTACAGCATTATTACTATGAAGGGGACACAAAGGGCATTATTACTATGAAGGGGGCACAATGGGCATTATTACTATGAAGGGGCACAAAGGGCATTACTACTATGAAGTGAGCACAATGGGCATTACTACTAATAAGGGGGCACAGAGGGCATTACTACTCTGAACGGGACACAGAGATCATTACTCATGTGAAAGGGATGGGCTTAACTGTTAAGGGGCACTGAGTGGGCATTACAACTGTGAAGGGGCACAGAGAAGGCATAACTACTATGAGGGAGGTACAAAGAGGGCATTACAACTGTAAAGGGGGCACAGAGAGGGCATAACTACTGTGAGGGGCACAATGAGGACATAACTACTGTGAAGGGGGCACAATGAAGGGTTAAGTACTTTAAGGGGGCACAATGTGGGTGTAACTACTGTGAAAGTTGTACAGTGAGGGCATACCTACTGTGAGGGGGCATGTGTGGACAAAACGTATTAGTAAGGAGGGGGTGCCAGAGAAAAGACCCTAGACATGCCACTGACCCTAGGCAAGACCGACATCATGTGCTTAGAGGGCAGCAGAAGATCCCCCTAAAGCTTGCAGTAGCATTGTGCCCACCTTAGGCCACACATTCAGGCAAGCATCTATAAGCCACCTTTGATAAATTACTGTGAACATATCCTATGAACATGTTTCCCTTCTTGTTTCTGCCATTTCTTCAGCGCTGGTTCCTACGATACTCAAAGGATGTTTGGGATCCATGTTCGCAACTGGCCCTAGGACTTTGGTATCCTAAGCTATGAGAGTTTCACTCTCTGAATATCTTCTATCGTAGGTGGAACCAAGAATACATTGGAACTGGGGTCGTAGCTACCAAGGAAGCAGGGGAAGCAGCTGCTACGGGGTCTGAATGCAGGAAAGGGCATGGGAGGAGGAAAAATTGATTTATTTTCAAGGCCCAGGGAGTAGAGTGTATGGTACTCCTAGTCCTGACACTGGCATTACTCACCGCCCTCTGGTCTTCTTCTCCAGGCTCCTGCACTGAACTAAGTCTTGGCAGAGCACAGCTTCAGGACAGGATGTAGTGTGTGATGTCAGGTCACAGTTAGTGCATGCCTACATTCAGTGCCGCCTGAATGGCACAGGCACCGGCAGGAGGAGAAGAGAGGTGAGTATTTTTTTTTTAAAGTTCAGTCTGAGGTCTGCATTGAGGGGTTTAAAGGAAGGGGGGAGGGGGCCATGCAAAAATTTGCTGTGGGGCCCAGTCAGTTCTAATTACAGCACTGATTGGAACGGATTATTAAGGGAAACAACCATAGAAGGTCAATGAAAAAAATATGCCATTGTGGGCAGTTTGATGAGCTGGGAATACAGGAGTAACTTGACATAGGCTAAACCAGAATCTGCAGAGTAAATAAGAACATAGTTAAATAACCAGGGTTCTGGTATTGGAGATGGAGCAAAACCAGGATTCAGTGCCAAGGAGTAAGCAGAAATGTAGTCACATAAGCCAGCACTACTGACAGTGCGGGTATGTGGTACTGTCAGAGATCTGAAGAGTAGTAGTCAGGCACAACTGGTACAAACACAATACAAACCAGAATCAAAACATATATAATTGGCACTGTTATAGTGCACCTTCAGTATAGAAAGGTGTGCCCACCCCAAATGTGCCGCCCAGTATCTCTGCCGAGCTGGCAGGAGGGGGACACATTGCAGGAGCCCAGGCAGGTACGTATATTATACAAAGGAGTTTCTTCTTCACTCATAATGATGGAAGTTATGTCTATATCTTCCACTGGCTAAAGTTACAGAAGGTAATAAACGTCTATATACACGTATGCTATGGTAACATAATAAACACATTTTTGGTCTGAAATTCCTAGCTTTATTGTAATTAACTTTTATGTCTCGGTTTACATAGTCTATCGCAGAATGGAATTCTTTACTAATCACCCGAGTGGTATTTTTGTAGGAAAATTCATGAGATGCCATTCAGTGCAGCCAGTTGCCCGTCAGCTGCCCGGGACCATGCCAGGAGGCCACCTGCACCTCATTGAAGACATCCAACTCCAAACATCTGCTGGTGAGGTTCGGCGTTTAAGTGCTTTCTCAGAACCTCTCACCAAGTGACTTTACCTGGAACACGTACTGGAAAATGTTTGACATTGCTGCGGCAGGAGTGTTCTCAGGAAAAAGTGATCCGTTCTAAATTAAAGGTTTCTAACTGAGCCAATTTTCTTCACACAAGAGCTAAACCTGCAGTTCATTATAACCCAGGGCGCTCCTCCGATGAAGAATGAATCTGAGGAATGCTAAAACTGTATATTTCTCCTCTCTCTCTATACAGGACACATTTACATTTTCCTGCTGGCAGTGCGGTAATTATAGCCACAGAGAACATGTAATCGACAGGTTTATTTCCATAAGGAAAAAGGGACGCGGATGTAATTCCTGCTACTCTTTTCAGAGGACCGACGATCACATTGGGTAGTGCTGGAATTTATTTATAGGGATCATTATTATAAGTCACTAGACAGGAACCCCATTAACATATATAAACATAGATTGTATATACCAATTTACATCTGTATTTTTGTTCATTTGATGGGAAAATTCAGTCAATATTATCCTTAGGTATGTCATTGGTGCATGTAAGACTTAAAAATGTCATTCATTTCTTAGCTTATAGGGGTCAGAGCTTAATTTTTCTGCAAAAAAATACCCAACATATAATAAAATTATAAAATCCTCAATGCCTAGTCACCACTAGGTGGAGCTTAGAAGCTTGCTACATACTGTGTTATTATTGAGTTCAATGTATAAGCAGTATGCACTAAGCTCCCTGTGTGGTGGATGCAGGGAGCTGTAATTATGCATAGGGGTTGCGCAGTGAATATCAAAGTAATGAAAGCGCCCTCTTGGTACAATTACTTTCTAATTACATACAGCTATCTTTTTAGGCTGCGACTCCCATTCTGACCTGAAGTCATATACCCAGTGTTTAATGATACGGCATACCATCTGGTCTTCCAATCATGTGATGTCCCTTCCCTGTTGTCCACCCCCTTATATGAAGCATGCCATCATTTCTTCAACCTGGCTATTTTCCACTGCACAGGAGCACAGTGTGTATCAGCGCTCTCCACTCCAATACACATGAACATTTGTCCAAATGCCCTTAAAATCTGTCCCAATGTGCTAAAAATCTGTCCACCAAAAACTTTACATCTGCACCACTTTCATGCACCAGAATTGGTCATTTCAGCTTCATAACTGTATCTAGAAGGTGAACAAAAGCCAGCCAGGCTCATATTCTAGTTTAAAATCAGGAAATATCAAGGGTGTTGGGAAAAGTAAAGGCGGGTTTAGACGGCCGATTGTCGCGAATGAAGCGTTCTTTCCGGACAGTTGGCTGCTCGTTCAGTGAAGCAGACTACTGCATTTCTCCTTCATGGTATGAGGACGAGCATTTGCTATTGCGATTGCTTGTCCCCATATAGAATCATTGTTTCTGGGCAGCAGATCGCTTTTTAGGCAGCACGATCTGCTGCCCAGACACGATAATTGGTGGTGCCTACACGAACAACAAGATTATCCAATGAACAAACATTTTGCTTGTTCATCAGATGATCGGCAGCACATTTAGATGGCCAGATTATGGAGAACAAGTTTCCAGGATTGGTCGTTCCCGATAATCTGGAAGATTAATTATTTTCGAATAATGAGGTGCACCAGAATTTTGGTGCAGACAATTCTGGGAGAGTGGTGGGCTTACCATAGAAAATGTCAGGCATTGTTTAAGCACACTGCTATTGATTTGAATGAACATTTGCCTAGTATTTTATGAAAGGGGTTGAGCACTTTAGAAAGCCTTTTCATTCTGAAAATCAATGGTGGTCCTAGATCTTTGACTTTAGCAATGTGACCTTTCCACCTACTGATACACAAAGCTAATTTTTACTGTATTTCCCCTGACAAGTTCTTACATTATACTGTAGAACTTGCTGCTAATTGGATGTGAAAGCACAACTGACTGAATAGCTGCATTGCTCAATATTGGCTCCATATTCAGATCTAATATGTGTAGGAGGTCTAAGTACTGACATTGCCATGAACAGATACTGAAGATCCCAGCAGAATATATTGTACAAGGAAAATGTGACTTCAAAAAGATTCTTCAAACAGATACTCTGGGGCTTAATTACAGCACTTCCTCCAGGACCAGACGTGTTCAGAGCTTTACATAAAAACGGAGACAGTCTCCAAATAATGTGTATGATCACTAACGTGGCTCCCAACTGTCTGATGTCACAAGCTAGATGTTTGGGATGTGATGTCTTAGGATCGTATAAAACTTTATAAGAAAATAGTTACTGGCATTTTATGGCTGTTAGAACACATTTCCATTTTATCCTACTGGCAAAAATGTTCAATTTAGCAAGTATATTTACAGTTTATCTATCATGCATTTTGAAAGTCTTCAGGCCCCTTCACTTTTTCACATTTATGTTGTGGCCTTGTACTAAAATAAAAATAAATTTCACTCATCCTTCTGCACTCAATAGTCCATAATGACAAAGTGATAAAGTTTAAGAAATGTTTGCAAATGTATTAAAAATTAAACGCTAAAATTTTGCATGGGAATAAGTATTCAGACCCTTTGCTATCACACTTGAAATTTAGTTCTGGGGGCCTCTCATTTGTCTTGATTGTCTTTGAGATGTTTCTGTGCCTTGTTTGGAGTCACTTGTGGTAAGTTTAGTTGATTAGACATAGTTACATATGTTGAAGATGCCCTCAATCGGGGCTAAGGATTTTGCATGCATAAAAGAACCCACACTCAGGGGGGAACTAACCCGGACACAGGCCTCTCACCCAGTTAAGCCAGTATTCTGTGCTCTGCACTGTATACTGGGGCAATCACCCTGAAACAGCTGTCTGCAGATGAGGTGCTGGCTTATTTAATATCCAAGTCATGTCTCAAGGCTTATTTGAAGAGCTGAACATTGACTTATAGGATAGCTGCCTTACATCTGGTGGCATTAGAGGCAGAACTTGTTAAGAGCTCATTTGCATCCCTTCCCTCCCAGAACCCCCACTAACACCAGGCAAGGGTCAAAGCAGTTTCTTATTTATTTCAGGAAGTTAAGCAGTATATATGTACATCAGAGGGGGCGTCCCCCCTGAGACTCGTGGCATTGTTACATTGGCTAGAATACCAAAACAAGAAAAGAGATAACACTTGGCATCTGCGCATTGTGCATTGTTTTACTAACTCTGGTATGCAAACTATGTAAATATCTAAGTGCAAGCTCCATATTGTAATGGCTTCACACTAACAGCAGTACAGCATACGTCATATATGACACATCAGGGAGGAAGAGTCCTCTTGGAACTTGAGTGAATAAGGCGTTATCTGAGAGCTGGAAGATATGGGGGCCATCTTACTTAATCAAGAATGATATCCACATCTCTATCACATAGTTAATGTTACATAGTTAATACGGTTGAAAAAAGACATCAGTCCATCAAGTTCAATCAAGGGATAGGTGGGGACCCGAATCCCAGAAGGAAGTGAGACTCAGATTTCTACACGTTTTCATTAGCAATAATGTCATTTACTTTTAAGAATTCATCTAAACCCTTTTAAAAACTGAACACTGTTCCTGCTGTGACCACGTCCGGAGGAAGTCTATTCCACAGATTCACAGTTCTTACAGTAAAGAAGCTTTGACGCTGAAACTGAACTTTTTCTTCTTCAGTCGGAAGTAGTGTCCCCTTATGTTTTGAGGGCATTTTACATGGAACAGTTTTTCACTGTATTTTTTGTATGGCCCATTTATATATTTGTATAGGTTAATCATGTCCCTCTTAGACTTCTCTTCTCAAAACTAAATAAATGTAATTAACTAAGACCCTCCATGCCCCTTATCAGTTTAGTCGCTCTCCTTTGTACTTTTCCCTCTTCTAAAGCATCCTTTCTATGGACTGGTGCCAAGATCTGAACTGCATATTCCAGACGAGGCCGCACCAACACTTTGTAAAGTGTTAGTATTACATTCCTGTCCCTTGAGTCCATGCCTCGTTTAATGCATGACAATATCCTGGTAGCCTTAGAAGCAGCTGATTGACATTGTATGCTGTTATTTAATCTAGGATCTACAAGGACACCCAAATCCTTCTTATAAGTGACTCAGCCCTGTTTACACAGCTGACAATTCATATCAGAGCAAAAACCAAGCCACTAGGAGGAAAGAACTGCCTGTAGAGCCTAGAGACAGGATTGTATGGAGGCACAGATCTGGAGAAGGGTATAAAAAAACTTCTGCTGCACCGATAGTTCCCAGGAGCACATTGGCCTTCATAATACTTAAATTGAAAAAGTTTGGATTAATCAAACTCCTTTCTGAAGCACAGAGACACAGTGGAGCAGTTATTTCAGACCGGCAGACTTTACGTAGGGCTCTGCGCTCTGCTTTCTCACACCAGCCATCCTACAGTGTCACGAGAAGGACGGATTTTATGATCCTAAATCTAAGAGCCGCCATTTTATCTCCTTCACTGAATGTCCCCTAAACTAAACAAGCCATTCTAAATAATTAAAGACATTTAAAAGTTTATTTATAATAACATGTTTTTTCAGTATTTTCATTTTTAGCTTTCCTGGAGAACCCCTTTAAAAACAACCCACTTCAAAAAGAATATGATATCTGATAAATGTAACTGTTTATATAAGGTAGATAAGCAAAATAGAGTTGAGGGAGTTGTGGGGCCCCTAATATAGAAGAATTCTCACAAAATAAGCATAAATCTTCAAGATCAGCTTGGTGTTAATATTCAGTTCTTCAAATTCAATCACCGGAATATAAATCCATGAAGACTGGCCAGATAAATAAATTCAAGGGAGTCCAAAAGTCCTAGACCACTTATAGGCGGGGAGAAAAATTGGGGAGATGAGGAAACTAACAGGTGTCCGTGCCTACAAGTGGAGAAATTGCCCCACTAAAATGTATTGTATTAATTTAGTAATACACCAGTATGACAATATGGGCCGCAGCCATAATCAAACGCTGGCGCTTATTAATGTGCGATTGGACACTGCTCTTTATTGTCTCCTGATGAACTTGTATATTTGGACTGGGGAAACATTTTGGGACTGTCTATAGGTAGGGATCGCATGAGTGAGAGACAGCCACCGAGAAATGGGGCCGTTCCTTTTGGGGTGATAACTCCACTTGTAGGCAAGGACGCCTGTTAGTTATAGGGACAGTGTCCCCATCTCCCCATTTTGTTTTCTACAGTTACATTAATTAGATATTATATTATTTTTGAAGTGGGTTGTTTTTAGTTTCAAAGATCATTTATTTGAGATCATAGTATTAGAGATGCTTCAATGCGTTATTACATTTTGTGTCAATATTGGAAATATAGACAAAGTCAATAGTTATTGCCATAAAGAAACAGAATAACAAGTACAACTGAGATCAATCCAGTAATAAAAAAAAAAAGAGAGTAGAAAATAGGCCTGCATAGTACACATTTATCAAATTATAATGTGAAGGTGTATTTAAGGTCCACCGAATTTGTTGATGACAACCATGGTTCCCATATTTTCTCAATTTACTATTGAGTCAGATCTTATTGCCGTCAATCGTTCACATAGGAGTAATTTATTAACCCTATCTATGACAGCCTGAAAGCTAAGTGAGGATAAGCGCCATTTGAAGGCTACATGAATTCTCGCTGCTAGTAATATAAATTGTGATAGTTTAAATCTGGGGAACGATAACCATGAAGGCTTGTCGCCCAATAAGCAGTGTGAGATTGTAGCAGGATAATTACAGCCCAGGGTCGTTGCGATTAAGGAACAGATCTGATCCCAAAAGCGCCTGACCACTGTACAGTTCCACCATATGTGTAGCATTGTGCCGTCCATGTCACACCCTCTGAAGCATTTCGGGGATACCTCTGGGTACATATGATGTAGCCTGGATGGCACCATGTACGTTCTATGCAAGATTTTTATAGAGGTCTCCGCCAGCGTGACCTGTCAGGAGCCCTTCGTAAGCGTTTGGGAGCGTTGATGCCACCTAGATATAGAAGATTCTGTACCCAAGTCGCTTTCCCATGCTAACATATATGGGAGTTTTACCCCTTCAGGATGAACGTCAAGGAGCCCATATATTCTGGACAGTAGTCCCTGTTTATATAGGGAGTAAGCCATCGTTCTTTCAAAAGGGGTAAAATCTAGTTTCTGGGTGGTTCCAATCAATGAGTGCAGAAAGGAGAATATCCTATTAACATTGAAGTGTTCCCCTGCAGGTGGGGAGTGTTTTTCTACAAAGTCGCCCTTTGGTTCCAATTTTCCCTTTCGCAGGAATTTATGTAGGGAACATAGATTCTTATTAATCCACCATGTGAAGGCTGAGTAATGCAAACCTGGGGGAAACAGTGGGTTACCAAAAATCGGAGTCAGTGGGGATGGGGCAGATTGCAGTTTATACTTAAAACGTACTGATCTCCAGAGGATCAATGAGTAATGTGATAAAAGGGATGTAGTGCGGATGATCGGTGGTAACGAAGGAACTGTCCATATCAAGACCGTCCACGTATAGGGGATCATGTTGGACATCTCTAGCATGACCCAGAGTGGTTGTTTCTTCCTTTCTAAATGTGATAAAAATAGTTGGGCCAATCTTGCAGCTCTGTAGTATTTCAGTAAATCTGGAACTGATAATCCCCCCTGTGCTTTGTGCCTACACATAGTTGATTTAGGTATGCGTGGTCTCTTATTAGCCCAAATGAACTTCATGATGTCCCTCTGTAGAGACTTTAAATCGGCTGAGGAAACAGGGACTGGGAGGGTCCAAAACAGGTATAAAAGTCTCGGAAGGACTACCATTTTAATTATGTCAATCCTGCCGACCCATGAAACCGGTAAAGAGCTCCAAGATTTCAAGTCCCGTCTGATTTTGCGGTACATCGGGGGAAAGTTAGTTCTATATACCAGATCAATTTTGGTTGGTAACAGCGTCCCTAGATATGAGATATAGTGTGGCTTGTGTTTAAAGGGGAAATTTCTTAGCAGTAGCTCTTTCGTATGTGAGGGAACATTACAGAGAAGTAGTTCCGACTTATTGTGATTAATTTTAAGACCAGCTACCTCTGAAAAGGCTTGCAGTATATGCAGCAAATTTGGGAGGGACATGATGGGATTGGTAACGGACAGTAGTAGGTCGTCAGCAAATAAGATTAGTTTATATTCCGCCCCTTCTACAGTTAATCCCTTGATATCAGGGTTGTTTCTAATGTGAATGGCCAAGGGTTCCATTGCCATGGCGAAAAGAGCTGGGGATAAGGAGCACCCTTGTCATGTACCTCTGTATATCCGTATAGGGGATGGGCAAGAGGTAGGGAGTTTAAGGTGTGCTTCAGGGCAAGAATATAAAGAACTTATTGCTGCGAGGAATGGGCCGTCCACACCCATTCTAGATAGGACTTTGTATAGATAATCCCAAGTAACCGAGTCGAAGGCTTTTTCTATGTCTAAAGCTAACAGTCTAAAGCTAGAGGAATATTGTTCCGGTGGATGTAAATATTTTGTTGTCTAGATTAAGGAGGGATTTGGGTCTGTAGTTGGAAGGATTCAAAGGGTCCTTGTTGGGCTTAGGAATAACTGTGATATTGGCCTGTAGAAATTCTGCTGATTATGTCCTTGTAGGAGGAGGTTGCAATATTTTGCAATATGTGCGGAAAGTAAAGGGGCACATTTTTTATAATATACCGCCGAGAAGCCATCAGGACCGGGAGCTTTACCTAACTTTAGGTCGTTTATAGTGTGTTCAACTTCCTCATTGGATATCGGTCTGCCTAGTTCTGACGAAGTCTCTGACGTTATCCGGGGAATAGGGACCGTTGATAAAAAGTTCTGTATATGGGAATCGGGGGCTGGGGGTGGAGTATAATTTCTGATAAAAGGAGTAAAACATTTGATGTATAGTATCCGGGTTAGAGGTAAGTTGGCCTGAACATGTACGTAGCTGGAAAACCTGCTTTTTTTTCTGTTTTGCCTTAAGTTGGGATGCTGACATTTTATCAGGCTTATAATAATATGAAGCTGTCCAATGTAGGGCCTTCTCTGTATTGTTAGAAAGGATGTCGTTTAGTTGCAATTTAGTGTCTTTAATGGCTTTTAGTAGATATAGAGAAGGGGACCTCTGATGTGCCCATACTAATCTTTCAAGCTTATCTTCTAAAGCTCTTTGAGCTTCAGTGCGATCTCGTTTCATACGTGAGGCTACACTAATAAATTTCCCCCTCATAAAAGCTTTGTGGGTTAGCCACACTATCATCGGATCAGAGCCGGCTGTAACATTTGGACCGTATTGAATGAACAGTCCAAAATAGAGTTAATAGTAAGGTTAAAGTCCCCACACCAAATGATCTTATGATATGTGAGGGATTCAATAATGGATCCCATCTCACCTAGGAATGATACTGGGTCCTCATTAGGTGCATACACATTGACAAGACTTAATGTTTCCTCCCGGTATGTTCCCAACAGAATAACAAATCTCCCATTTGGGTCGAAGATCGATTGCGTCACTGACATCGGGAAAGAATTTTTTAGCAACATTATCACACCCCTGCTTTTTGATTGAAAGGTAGATGAAAAAAACCTAGTGTATTGTGGGTGGAAAAACTTCGGATGGGACCCGGGTGTATAGTGCGACTCCTGTAGACAGAGGACGTCAGGTTTATGTTATAGATACACAGCAAATGCCGTTTTCCGTTTTCTAGGCGAGTTCAAGCCCCGCACATTATGGGACAAAATATACATAACCTATATAATATGAGAGATTCAAATGTGTGCTGAAGTAAGGGACGTCCTCTATCCCAGGAGCCCCCACCCTCTCCCCTACACTTATATGCAAGACCTTATCTATGTTGTGAAATGGGAGATCTCTAAAACAGAAGTCAAGGAACAAAACAGTTAACAATACAACTAGTGCATAAATTGCATTGTATAGCAAGAGCTGATTCAAGTCAGCATACAATGACGGGTTGGGTGAGAGGAAGTCTCGCCCAAAAATGGCACGAATCTCCGTCTCCATCAACCCTCTTAGTTGAGGCAGCATGAAAGTCCATTAAGCCAAATCCCTGGTATAGGACTCCCAAAAAAAAACACAGTGGGGTAAGGCCACTAAAAAAACAAAAAACAAAAACTGTTAGCAAAAACAAGGCTTTGCAAAAAATGGGAAACACTTGCGTCTCAGCATGATGATGATACTTTATCATCGGTCCAGCAAGAAGGTCATGTCACCCCGATCACGGCAGTTCAGGTTCTGGGTGAGCGGCTCGCAGAGCCCGATGTGGGTACCACCGTGGTCCAGACCCTAGCTGGTCTTTGAGGCTTGGGGGCAGCCTCCGTCCCGTCCCGGTGTTCATGCGGTATTCCTGCACGCTGCAAAGTCTCCAAACCCTCTGATAGCGATCGAACTGTATGGGTCCAAGAGTTGAGCTGGAAAGAGAGTGCGAAGGGAAAGCCCCATCTGTATTTCACTTGTGCCTTCTGCAACACTCAAGTAACCAGTCTCAGCTCTCGTCGTCGACGAAAGGTCGACGGCGCGAGATCCGCATACAAGTGCACAGACGATGGTAGGCCCAGTAGTTCTGAGATGTTTCTGGCTGCAGCCAGGATTAGGTCCCTGACCTCAGGGTGATGAAATTTTAGGATGACGTCCCTTGGTAGATCACTTGAGCGGGGTTTTCCCAAGGCCCTGTGGAACCTGTCCATTTTCAGGCGGCTTTGCTCCTCTTGTGGTAGGAGGGCTGTGAATAGCGCTGTCATGGTGGATTGTAAGTCCAGATATAATTCGGGCAGACCCCTTACACGGAGGTTTCCTCTGCGGGACCGGTTTTCAAGGTCCTCTATCTTGGACTCGAGCGCCTCCAATTGCGCAGTGTGTAAGTCAATGTCTGCTCTGTCGGAGCCCAGCGCGTCCGCAATATCATCGGTGCGGGACTCCAGATCTGAGACCCGTTGCCCCAAGTCCTGGATCTGACGTGTAAACTCTGCCACTGCTTGTGAAAGTTCAAAACAGAGCAGCGATGTTAGCAAAGAGTTCAGCCTGACCTTGTTGTTGGTCTTGTAGCTCCGGCATGCAGACGCTGGCAGTGGAGGAGGAGGGGCTAGCTGGAGCTGGAGAGGGATCCGCCATTGCTGAGCGCCCAGTACTTCTGAAGAGTTCAGGCAAAGCCGGTGTACTCATCGTTCTCGCCTTCCCTCTGTTGCGGGACATTCTTAGGTAGTCAGACACCAGTTTTGGAGGCTTGTGGAGCCGGTTAAACGGTGCTTGTAGAGGGATTGGATCAGCTTGTGGCACGGAGCTCAGAGAAGCATGTCCTCCTCCTCAGGCTACGCGGATGCGCCTCCGAAGTGGGTTGTTTTTAACTTATGCTAATGAAGGTAATATTTTAGAGCAGGGTCTGTTCGATACTTTTTCAGTGAGTTGTCACCTTTCTAGAGGGTAAAGTGTCTCTAATTCCGTGAGATGGTGGCTGTGCTTGTACATTATAGGTAAAAAGTGACGGCCTCTCTGAAGGCCAGGACTGTGGAAGAGCACATAGGCACGCATGCGTAGCAGCTCTCATCCCTGCCACCTCGTATCTGTGCTGCAGCGGTGGTCGTAACCCCAAGAAACTAACAATGTATAATGTGATGGAAAAATAAATCAAGCCAGAAAAGGAGGCAATATGGACAATCACAATACATTAGTAAGAGCCTTGTATTAACTTTGTCTACATGATAAATGCCATTTGCTGAAGAGAGACAGCCCCTTTAAGGTACATGTTTAATGGCCTTTTAAAAGCTGGAGGGAGAGCATGTGTGTAGACGGCAGAGACAGTCACTTTAGGGATAAGAGAGGCCTCAGCTATACTTCAGTGGCCATGCTCACCGTGAATGAGCAGAGGGATGGCGGCGGGCATGGGCCGCTGAGAACACTGACCAGGGGGGCAAGTGAGCATTCCGACGGTTGACAGTGGGCAACGACCAACAGAATTAGATTATCTACAAGTTATTCAGCCTATATACAACTGGTTTACAGCATAAATGTAATATGGCCATATATTGATGAAATATATCAGCTGTAGGCATAAGACATATGTAAATAAAGAAACCTTTTTGCAGTTGAAACAAGTGAGAGAAAAATCTTCATGCGTGTCTTGCCAGTTTCTGCCACGTCATGTTACCATCTGTTTTGAGCAACCTGTTTATTTTGTTAATTCAGAACGCGGTGTGAAGTGCAGCGTTATATAACCCGCCAGCGAGCCACATATCCAACAGTGCAAGAGAATGAACCGCGCTCTGTCAATGTGGCAATAGCCTCTATACCCTGGTAACTGATCTGTGAACGGTTAAGAAGCCAGGGGGCGTTCTCCTGTGTGCCGCAACAACCTCTGGCAGCAGAAAGGTATTGAGAACCGTCCTTTGCCATATGATATTCATTTTATACATTTGATGGGAAAACAACACATGGAAAATAGAGAGGCATAGGATGTCGACCGGCTATTACGATTTGATGCATGTAATGGGTGATTTTTCGAAGGTGTGTTACAAAGCAGCTGCATGATGAGTTCACTGCTAAAAACTGTAGTCAGGTTCCCACCCATGGTTTCTAATGCTTAGTAACAATCACTTTGCCTTAATAGAGCAAGAAAATAAAAATTACGAGTGTTTCTCAGTTGTAGTTCCCTTGGGACGGTGAGTCAGTTGGAATCAGTACTCTTAAGTCATAGCTGAATTTTAGATTGTCCAAGGATATATGAGTGCCTTGAACTTTTCAGAGAGGTACTTGGCACTTGTATACTGCGATCTCAAAGAAATGCTGAAAACTAAAGCCTTCAACATTTTACATTACATTCATTCAGCACTTTTGCTTGTTTGGTTTATTTTTTCTTCTGCTTTATCCAGTACCCACCGAATAACTCCCTATAATGGTATCCTGTGATTAAATCAGGTTGATCACCAAGCACATTGAATATTTTCTACCTACTCCAGACCTTTCTAAGGCTACTTTCGAACTTGCGTTTGTAATTCCGGTATTGAGATCTGGCAGAGGATCTCAATACCGCAATTAAACTGATCCGTTTTGATTTTGCACATCAGGAGGCGTCCCTTCCGTTAGGATGCGGTTGTGTGAAATCAGAACAGAAAAAATTGATTCAGTCACTACATACATTGAAAGTCAATGGGTGATGGATTTGGTTTTTAGGCTCTTAAAAAAAACAGATTTGTCACCATTGGCTTACATTGTTTTCAGTGCCGGATCCGTTTTTCAGTTTTTATGACCGGATGCAAAACTGCAGCTTGCAGTGGTTTTGTATCCGGTCACAAAACACAATGCTGCCAGAATGGAAGACATCCTGATGCATCCTGAGCGGATCGCTTTCCATTCAGAATGCAAGGGGGAAAAAAGGAACAGTTTTTTTTTTTACGGTATTTAGATCCTCTGCCAGATCTCAATACTGGAAAACAACAACGCAAGTGTGACAGTAGCCTAAAACACAACTGATAATATCCATGTTTTTGTATATATAAAAAAATAACATTTTGGGATACACCTCCTAATCATTGAATTAAGGTGTTTCATTCAGTCCCATTACCACAGGTGTATAAAATCCAGCCCCTCGCCATGCAGTCACCTTTACAAACATTTCTGAAATAATGGCTCGTTCCAGCTTTGTCCTGTAATAGGAAGCCATCATTACAAGTCAGGTTCTAAAATTTCTTCCCTCCTACATATTCCACCATCAACTGTGAGTGGTACACACAGCAACTCAGCCATGAAGTGGAGACCACTTAAAGCAACAGAGGAGGGTCACCGAGTGCTGAGACGCATAGTGCATAAAAGTCACCAACGCTCTGCTGACTCCATAACTGTAGAGTCTACACTTCTCTGGTATCAACATCAGCACAAAAACTGTGCACCTGGAGCTTCATAGAGGTGCAACTATATAAATAGGCACAACTGGGGGCCCAAAGGGGTGCATCATTTATATCGGGGGCACTATTGGCACTTCAGGGGTTGGGGTTTTAACTTAAAAACCCAATGAAAATAATATGTTTTTAATGGCTGTTTTTCACGGCCATTAAAAATGGATGCAAAACGGCTGATAAAAATGCATGCACAAATCACAAATGGTTAAAAAATGGCCATAAAAAGCTGACAGTGTGTCTGTTTTTAATGCTTGTTTTTTTTTTGTTTTTTTCGCTGGCATGTGAATGCAGCCTTAGGGTCCATGTAGCTGTCATTTCATTGTACCGCATGCACATGGAGTGGAGCAGCGTTGTCTCCCATATAAATCGTTAATTTCTAACGATAATTTGTTTTCCCTTAGTCCTAACAGCAGCACAGATGGGGGTTAACTGCCCCCTGTGGACTGGTAGGACCGGCGGAATTTTTAATGAGCCCAAGAACCAATAAGCGATCTTCAGCTCCCTGAAAGGGAGGAGATCGCCACCCAGCCCACCGTGTCTTTAACAAGCATAATGCACCTAGGGTGGGAAATTTGTGTGCTGCTGTTAGGACTAAGGGAAAACAAATTATCGTTAGAAATTAACGATTCCCTTACGTCCTACCAGCAGCACAGATGGGGAGATAGCAAGAAGAATCCCCTAGGGAGGGTCCTCATGCCTGGCAGAACTAAGAACTGTCTGCCCGAAGGCCGAAAACTCTGCCACCCTAGCATCTATCCTATAATGGGAGATGAAGGTTGACTCAGAGCTCCAGGATGCCGCCTTACAGATCAACTCTAAGGGGAGAAGACTTCTCTCCGCAACAGAGGTGGAGACAGCCCTAGTAGAATGAGCTCTCACAAACCCTGGAGGATCTAAAGATTGGGAGACGAAAGCCTCCCTAATGGCTTCCTTGATCCAGCGACTAATGGTAGCTTTAGATGCTTTACAGCCTTTAGACTTACCGGCAAACAGGATGAGGAGATTCTTATCTATCCTGAACTCTCTGGATCTATCCACATAGACCTGGAGGCACCTCGAAATATCCAGCGGATGTCTGGCTGGAGTATCAGAGGAGGAGGCTGAAAACAAAACTGGTAAAGAGATTACCTGGTTAATATTCTGGAAGGTTGGAACCTTAGGTCTGAAGTAAGGTAAAAACTTCAGGAGTACTCTGTCCTGCAAGAAGATGATGTAAGGATGACTTGCAGAAAAAGCCTGTAGTTCAGAGATCCTCTTGGCTGAAGCCACAGCCAGAAGAAAAAACACCTTTAAGGTTAAAAATCTTAATTCTACCTCCTCCAATGGCTCAAAGGGGGGAGATGCTAACCCCTTGAGCACTACTGAAAGATCCCACTGGGGAATAGGTTTCAGTATAGTAGGCTTTAGTCTTTCAGCTCCCTTCAGGAAGCATTTGATGAGTGGGTCCCGAGAATGCGGCCTGTTAAGGCAGGCCGAGATGGCACATATCTGAACTCTCAAGGTAGCTGGAGAGAGATCTTTATCAAGTCCATCTTGAAGAAATTGTAAAATCGCAGGAAGGGGCGGATCTGCAGACGCCACCTGTTTGGAATCGCATCATGACATGAAGATTCTCATGATTCTGGAGTAGGCCTTCTTCGTAGACTCTGCTCTGGAATGCGACAAAGTTCTCAGGACCGACTCGGAGAGCCCTTCTATGTTGGGAAGGGACTGATCAACCTCCAGGCTGTCAGGTTGAACCTGTGCAGATCTGGGCAGAGATGAGTGTCCCACGACACCAGGTTCTGCTCCGGGGGGAGTCTCCAGTATTGTCCCCGACTCATCTGAATGAGCTGGGTAAACCAGGATCTCCTGGGCCAGAACGGTATGATGGCTATTACCTAGGCCTGATCCTGACGGATTTTCGTCAATACCCTCGGTATCATGGAAAACGGAGGGAAGATGTAAGCCAGCCTGAACCTCCACGGTATCGACAGAGCGTCTATCGCCAGGGGGTTGTCTTCCCTGTACAGGGAACAGAACCTCAGCACCTTGGCGTTGAACCTGGTCGCCATGAGATCCACCTCTGGCATACCCCATCTGTGAACTAACTGCCTGAAGATCTCCGGATGCAGAGACCACTCCATGGTCGGTAATCCTCGACTTAAGCGGTCCGCGATCATATTGAGGGAGCCTTGAATATGAGTGGCAGACAGATGGGAAAGGTTAATTTCTGCCCACCGAAGAATTACCCCGATCTCTGACAGAAGGGGCAATGATCTTGTGCCTCCCTGCTTGTTTATGTAGAGAACCGCAGTCATATTGTCTGACTGGACTTTCACTGCTTTGCCCCGGATTAGAGGGGCGAAGTGAAGGAGGGCTAGCCGGATAGCTCGCATCTCGCGAAGATTGGAAGAGAGACGCCGCTCCAGAGGAGACCAAGATCCCTGCACTGGGGATCCGTCCAGGTGAGCGCCCCAGCCTACAAGGGACGCGTCTGTAGTCAATATGAGCCAAACTGGTTGGGTCATAGACTTCCCTGCTGGAAGATGGAACCACCATCTGAGGGAATTCCGGGTTTGACTGGACAGGGAGCACAGGGAATCTAGCCCCGCAGGGCTGCCGTTCCATAAATCTAAGACCTCCGACTGAAGAGGACGGAGGTGCCATAGCGCCCAAGGGACTGCGTCCGCAGCTGCTGACATGAGCCCCAGCATCTTCATGAGAGTTCAGATGGTGACTCGACGAGGGACGTAAAGCACCCTTGCCAGGTCCTGAATCCGCGCTCTCCTTTCTAGAGTCAACTGGAGGGACATCTCCACAGAGTCGACCACGAATCCTAAATAATGGATTGAAGTCGATGGGCTCACATTCGACTTCTGCCAGTTGATAATCCAGCCCAGGCGGAGGAGAAAGGAGATTGCGATCTGAAGATGGTGGGTAAGTATCGGAACTGAAGAGGCTATGAAAAGCCAATCGTCCAGATAAGGAACAATAGTCAGTCCTTGAAGTCTCAAAGCTGCCACCACCGACACCACCACCTTGATGAAGATAAGAGGGGCAGAAGAGATTCCGAAGGGAAGAGCGGCAAACTGAAAATGCCTGCGAACCCCTGAAATCTGGACCGCGATCCTGAGGAACTTCCGGGAAGCGGGATGGATCATGATGTGGAGGTAAGCATCCTTGAGGTCCAGAGTAGCCATGACGTCCCCCGGGTTGAGGATATGGCTGACCTTATGGTTTCCATTCGAAACCTGGTTTTCCTTACAAATCGATTGAGAAATCTCAAGTCGATGATCATTCGGAGATCTCCCGTCTTCTTGGGAACCAGGAATACTGGAGAATAGATCCCTAGGCCTCTCTCCCTTGCCGATACCTCTTCCAGAGCTCCCTTGGAGATATAGTCCTGTATGTAGGACTCTAGAATTTTCTGTTTGGCAGACCCGAAACTTCGCGTGGCGGTGAATCTTTCTGGGGGGAGAGAGATAAGATCTACCTGGTAACCGGCGGAAACTATCCCCTGAACCCAGGGGTCTGCAATCTGTTGGGCCCAAAGATGTTTGAAGTGGGAGAGACGGCCCCCCACGGGAATCTGGGGGGAGGGGTACGGGAAAATCTAGTGGAGTCATGGCAGGGGCAGGATGATTTAACCAAGAGCCTCTGGGAGGCCCATAGTCAGGAGGATTTTCCCTCCCTGGTGGGTTTGCGGGGGCGTCTCGAGGGTCTACGAGACCCCCCCCCCCAATCTCTACGCCTAACCTGCTGCCCTGAACGGCCTCCGCAATCCTGTCTGGTGCGTCCCCGAAAGGGCTGCTGGGGAAGACTCTTCCCTTTTTTGTCGGAGAGTCCCTCCATAATTTTATCTAGCTCGGACCCAAACAGCCTGTCCGGCTCGAAGGGGAGCCCGCATAAATTAAATTTGGACGCGTTGTACGCATTCCAAGGTTTCAGCCATAGTGGTCTACGGGCTGCTGAAACCAGGGCCATTGTTTTAGCTGCCAGCTTTAATTGCATCTGAGCGGAATCGCACAGAAAATCCATGGCCAGGTTGACTGATTTGAACGCGGTCAAGATATCATCCCGGGAAAAGCTCTGGTCAACGTCTGTCTGAATTTGGTTCAGCCTGGAGCGTAGGAAGGAGGCAACTTCAGTGGCCGCAATGGATGTTGAGGCGGAGGCAGCGGCCGCCGCGTAACCACTTCTTAGGGTGCACTCTGCCCTCCGATCTAGAGGGTCCTGCAGACTAGACCCATCGTCTGCAGGGACCAGAGTGCGCCTGGACAACTTGGCTATCGCCATGTCCACCTTAGGAATGGAACCCCACGATTCCATCAAGGGTTTGGCCATCGGGTACATAAGTTTAAACTTCCTAGTGAGGACTGGACCTTTCTCAGGCTTTCTCCACTCTGTGCGCATCACAGAGAGAAGGGTCTCATCCGCCCTAAAGACACGCTGTGTCTGACCGGCGGGATCGGAGGACTCCCCCATGTCAACATCATGGTCCCCCGACCTGATGGACTTCAGCAACTTCTGTGTCTTCTCTGGTGGGAAAAAACAAGAAGTTAGTTCTTCTTCTTTAGAGGATGACCCCACCGAACAGGGGGTGGGTCTCTCGACTGGCGCAGCCACTTCCATAGGAGCCTGGGAGGATCCTGGTAGCCTCTCATTAAGTAGGCGCACAACTCCCTTTATGGAATCGTCCACATAGGTCTTGGTCCACTGGAACATCTCCTGCATCGTGGGTTCCGTGGTTGTTTGTGTGCGACAACTTTCACACCTGGAATAAGGGCAGTTGTCGTCCAAGGGTGTGTTACAGTCGTAACAGGCCAAGTGCTTTCTCTTGGCCCCAGACTTCCGCTGTTGATCCGAATCCCTAGGGGAAGCCATCACTGTAACAGAATAGCAACAGGTCATAAAACCAACAAAGAAACACAGAGAGGTGCAAAGAGACCATGTGGACGCCCACCAGCACTTGAAGAAAAATAGAGCTGGAAAAAATACACAATCGCAAGAGAGAATATGCCAAGGACTGCCGGTATTCAGGGAAACATGGGAAGGGGGAAAACACCTTTGATCATCTCTGGCCCCTTTTCCCCACCTTGACCCATAACAAACAACACAGACAACTGTATCATTTTATTGCTGGATGGTGATCGGCCACAGCTTCTTTATTAAAGCGGCAAACCTTAATAAACCATAATATCAGAGCAGTATGCCAAACGCTGGACTCCCAGCGGGCAAGTTAAACCGTAATCATCAGAGCGATATGCCCACCGCTGGACTCCCAGCAGGCAAGTTAAACCGTAATCATCAGAGCAGTATGCCCACAGCTGGACTCCCAGCGGGCAAGCACACCATCTGCTCCCACCATATCTCCGCTGTACTCAAATGCCGCCAGCTGTGACTTCATAAATTCAACCAGAATTTGCAGCTCTCCAAAGCCAAAATCATCGGAGCGATATCCAAACTGCTGGACTCCCAGCGGGGATCTGAAGAAATAGAAAAACAACACAGAATAACCAAGTATCCATGACTGATCATAACCGCGCACCTCGACCCGCCTCACAATGATAACCGCAAAAAGAGAGGGAGGGAGGGACAATCTTTGCTTCCATTTGCAAGAGGAAGTGTTGGAGCAGGGGGAGGGGTATATGTACCTTCAGGATTCCTGCACCGCCCCCATCCTGTCTAAGGAGATTCCACCAGAGAATTAACCCCTTAATGGCCGTCCTAATCCACCACTACTTAAACCTTAAATAACGGGGCCAGCTCCCAGAATGTCCTAAAGGGGGGAATGGGGGGGAGGAGGACCATCAGTCCCTAAGCACCCTCCCTATACAGTCGGGCGCTTGCCAGACTGCCGGTATTCAGGGAAACATGGGAAGGGGGAAAACACCTTTGATCATCTCTGGCCCCTTTTCCCCACCTTGACCCATAACAAACAACACAGACAACTGTATCATTTTATTGCTGGATGGTGATCGGCCACAGCTTCTTTATTAAAGCGGCAAACCTTAATAAACCATAATATCAGAGCAGTATGCCAAACGCTGGACTCCCAGCGGGCAAGTTAAACCGTAATCATCAGAGCGATATGCCCACCGCTGGACTCCCAGCAGGCAAGTTAAACCGTAATCATCAGAGCAGTATGCACACAGCTGGACTCCCAGCGGGCAAGCACGCCATCTGCTCCCACCATATCTCCGCTGTACTCAAATGCCGCCACGGAGGAGACCCGTTCTCCAAGCGGGGCTCCGACCACCACCCAGCGGAACAGGGTCTGTTTAAAACCTTCATACAGCCGGAAAAGGAATTACCAACTAAAATACAAAACGCCAACATGTACCATCAAAAACCAATGCCAATAAGAAAACCGGTTGATGAAACGGGGGATAGAAACCCGTGAGGAGAACATAACCCAACCCCTATATAAAATACTAGCCAAACCACCATGAAGGACAGTGTACAGTTCTGGTGTCCCGTAAACAAGCAGACATACCGAAGCTGGAGAGGGTTCAGAAGAAGCAACACAAACTCCCATAAATCTACCCACAGGACTGAGCCACTAAAAGAGGAGATTCCCTGCGTACGGAAAAAGAAGGTTAGAGAGGTCGTTGATCCAGCTGTAAGCACTACACTATATAGTTGCAACATCCGAAACGGTGACAACCACCACCCCATGATCGATACCTTTGTATTGTATGTGAGAACCAATGATGTCCAAAGCTACGGAATAGGCCAGGGAAATATCTCAACTGGGTCTCCAGCATCACCGCGCCCCTGGCACAACTCTATACCAACCACCTGGAATCCCGGATCCCGTTCCAGAAACTTCCACCTCCCGATAACCAAAAACGCCCACCGGGCCAAGGTCCTCTCTCCGAACCCACGGAAGATAACCGAAAGGCCAACCAGCAAACCGCCGAACACCACGACCTGAAAGAAAAAACAATTAGCCTGAGCAGCCACCACTCAGAGGATCGAACATATAACTAGCCACAGAATACCTCTATCCCATACAAATGTTTTTCTTTTTTTTTTTTTTTTATTATTCTCACCTTCTAATTATGTATCAATTAGTTATATATTGTCATCGTCCTCATTTATTTATTTCTTGAAATGTAAAACCACAGAGGAAAAAACCACGCTGAGGAAAAGGAATTGAAGCCTCACCATAGTAAAGTCACAACCGAATAACCAACAAACCGTCGAAACCGGGCGGGAGAGGAGGTACACACCACCTAGGTTCGCTGGATCGTACTGTATAGACGGGCCCGAAGCCCAATAAAACTATTACCCCATAAAAACCAGGGATAAACCAAACGCTGTGCGGCCTAGAATGAAAGGACAAACATCTTGGATGAAATAGCAATAAGGCAAAACAAAGGCTGAAGGAGGCGAAACATGACCTACCAAAGTAAATACTCAAATAGAGGCAGCGGGGCCGCGTACAAACCCTGAATCGCTGCGCCCAATACCGCCGAGCCCCACAACACAGCTGCACTAGAATAAGGCCTCCTGTACCGCACACATCGCGGGTATCCCCCTTGGATTCGCCCCTACTGAAACCCACCGAACTGCAACTCCTATAACACTGGACCTGAGGCAATTGAAATACAAGCAAGCAAAAATTTGTGAGAGAGTCCGAACTCATCATAGCCCAGAGCTTAGAAAATAGTAAATATACAAAGTCATCTCTATTACTGAATGTTTCTGCCAGGATCCAAACACCGCCCTGGGATACCAGCAGCAATTATGGCAACCACTACACAAGAGGGACAATTTTCCATTCCTTTCATTTATTTATTTATTTTATTATTATTTTATTTTATTTTTTTGCCCCAGTATATATGAATAACCATGCCACATATGACAGTATTGAAAGCACAACTAGAACAGATTGAATAATTATTATTAGTATCATATATTTAATTTTTAATTTCCATTTATTTATTTTTTTTAAATACACACGGCATAGTGCCAAAGGTAGGAGCCCAACAGGGAGCACTACTTACACAGGAAAGGAACCAAATATACTATTTTCATTACATTATTACGGAATATGCGAAATACCACCGCATATTATGTCATCCCTTGTATATCTATACCATACTCCATCTCATTCCAATTTATTCATCATTCTCATTATTATTATTAATATTATTTTTTTATTTTTCTTTAAAAAAAATAATTTTTTTTATTTTTATTCATATATAATTTTTTTTTTTCTTTTTTTTTTTTTAATCATCATCATTTATTTAATTATTATTATTATTATATATATAAATTATTATATTTTTTTTTATATATATATATATATATATAAAACACAAAGAAGATAGCAGCAGCACTACTTAACTGGGGGAGCCGAGTGCAAAAAATCCTCTGACCTTAGGCTGTCGGGTCAATTTGTTATAGATTTTTCAAAGAAGAGGCAGCACTCCAAGATACGGTGAAAAACGACCCTCTTTATTTCCCCTGTGCGACGTTTCAACTGCTCTTTGCAGTCTTTCTCAAGCATAACAGTGGTGTCACAGCATTTACATTTATACCCACAATGCTTAGTGGGTCAATTAACAGTAATTGACAATAATATAGTCATATCAGATATAAAAACGTGAATTACAATAAAATATTATCATGATCGTAGATATAGCATGTGTACCGGTTACAATCTTTACATACATCGTGCCATTTCATCAAAATCACAAATCAATAGACAATACCAAATGCATAAAGTGCCTTGTGCTTTGTGCCCAATTATAGTGATCACCTGTGTAACTTAATTACGCGGTACAAAACCGCATGGTTAAAAACTTACATAGTGGAGGAGTATAATGATGGCAGGCATCTCGGCGTCCCTGTAGCCTCACCGCGCATGCCCGGTATCCTGGATACCGACGTACACAAGGGGGAGACGCAACCGGAAGTGACGTCAAACCCAATGCGCACATCCGCATCCCGGCGCCAACCCCACAGCCGACGGAATGGAGGGCAACATCTCCCTGTCCAGCCTCCCGATCACATGACTTTGTCACGTGAATCGTTGCCTGGCAATGAGGAAATGCTTACCCTCAACACTACGCCGCCCCCGGAGCTGATCCGGGCACGGTCGTGAAAGCTATATCAGGGACAAATTAGCTGGAGAATGACAAAGTCACGCACACCATTCTCATGGTTATAGTAAAAAACCGAAAATGTAGAGATATATATAAAAAGGGATGTCAAATCGTGAATATCGGAGGATTGTACTCCTTAAAGGGGACACCACATATATTGTTTTGTACTGTTTTTATGGAGAAAGGGGGGGTATGGTCCATAAGGGTGAGCCACACAAGTGACCATCCCCATAAACCCGAAGGTCCGCGGGGCGCAAAATGTTGTCCACATCCTGCAACCCCACATGCCTTCTTCTACCCTCCATTCATCTCCTATAGCCATAATTTCCTCCATTCACGATTTATCCATTTTCTCCTTCAAAGTGATACCAGGATTCAATTGTGTGCCCCATTCTCCCATTCCAAACTTATGTTGCCAGGACGACCGCCATCATTTTCCTCCACCATGGAAATAACTTGAAGAGTAAATATATCACTTTAGGATCCAAATAGTCCTAAAAAGAGAGAATGAAAAAATAATAAATATAATTTTGACACCAAAGGTGGTCACATAATCAATTTGGCAGACTGAAACCCCACACAGGCGCAATAAGACCCAGTTTACATGATATTCCACTTAAAGTCTACATTCAGACCCTTAGGTTTGAGTGACTGTAGGCGATGTATCCACCGCAGTTCCCGTTGCTTAAGGGCCACTGTACGGTCGCCACCTCGCCTACCCCTCTGTACCTGGTCTATAATAATACACTTAAGGTCTTTCTCAGTATGTCCATACTCCACAAAGTGTTTAGGGACTGGTAAGTCCAATCTTTTGCGTCTTATCGAGAACCGGTGGTTATTTAACCGCGTTTTCATGTCACATGTGGTCTCCCCCACATAGAGGAGACCACATGGACATTTCAACACGTAAATAACAAACGTGCTATCACACGTCAAATACTGACGGATGTCATATTGTGCTCCAGTTCCCGGATGTATAAAGACACTACCCTTAATCATATAGGTACAATTCACACATGAAAGGCACGGGAAACACCCCGTCCTCCTTGCACCAAGAAATGTCTGCACCTTCTTTTTAATAGGGACATCGGCTCTCACTAATCTATCTCTCAGGTTAGTGGGCCGTCTATACGATAAGAGAGGAGGTCTCACAAATTTCTCAATCTTGGGGAAATTACTCTGTAGGATAGGCCAGTGTTTTTTTAAAACACCGGCTATATCCTTACTTTGTTCAGAGTAAGTTGTTACAAACGGGATCTGTTCAGATTTTGGTCTTCTCTCTCCCTCTTCCTGTGGATACTGAATTCTCTTCAGATGTCTAGCTAGATTTTTTTGCGGGTATCCCCTCTGTCTAAACTTCTTGACCATTTCTCCATACCTGACAGGTAAGTTTTTTGGGTCCTGTACGATTCTCCTTACCCGCAGTAATTGACTGCGTGGTAGGGAATCAATACATGCTCTAGGGTGACAGCTTTCATACCGCAATAGCGTATTGCAGTCGGTGGATTTGGTGTAGATGTCCGTAGACAATCTCTCACCAACAATGGATACCATTGTGTCGAGAAACTGAACCTGTTTATCGGAATGTGTTAATGTGAAAGCAATCTCACCATCCATCTCATTCAGATAGCCATGAAACTGTTCCAGGGATTCAATGTCCCCTCGCCAAATGAGGAAGATGTCGTCTATGTATCGCCACCACCCCAGTACTTTACTGAAGTGGTGGGACACATAGACAAGATCTTCCTCAAGTGACGCCATGAATACATTTGCATACGTGGGGGCCACATTGGACCCCATTGCGGTCCCACGCAATTGCAGAAAAAACTGCTCCCCAAACATAAAATAATTATGTCTCAGGACCAGATTCAAGAGCTGAATAATAAAATCACAACACACTCCTGAGTAGTCACTATGTTCCAAACATCTTCTGACCGCATTAACTCCTCGCTCGTGGTCTATGGAGGTATAGAGACTGGTGACATCGAAAGATGCCACCAGACATCCATCAGGCACTTTTACTGAGGAAATCTTTTCCAAGAAATCCTCTGTGTCCCTTATATAGGACTTGGTATTAATTGCATAGGTACGGAGTAAGCGGTCCAAAAAGATTGAAACATGGGAACAGATCGAGTCAATGCCCGACACAATGGGTCTCCCAGGGGGATTCGTCAGGGACTTATGTATTTTTGGCAATACGTAGATCATTGGTGTACGTGGATTCTCAATGAGCAAAAAGTTGTATACGCCCTCATCAATGATCCCATGATCACGTGCCAGATCTAAAACAGTTTTTATTTTTTTGATATATTCAAATTTTGGGTCCCCTGGCAGTTCCTTATAAACATTCAAGTCATTCAGCTGTCTCCTTATTTCACCCATATACCAGGACGTGTCCATGACAACAACCGCACCGCCTTTATCGGCTGGTTTTATAGTGAGGCTGTTGTCATGGCACATTTCGTCCAAAATTCTGATGTCAGTTGTGGTCATATTAGGATGTTGCAGGGGTGTATCATGGACCCTTGATTTCAGTCCACTAATATCCAGTGTCACAGCCTTAATAAATGTAGACGGCCCACTAACCTGAGAGATAGATTAGTGAGAGCCGATGTCCCTATTAAAAAGAAGGTGCAGACATTTCTTGGTGCAAGGAGGACGGGGTGTTTCCCGTGCCTTTCATGTGTGAATTGTACCTATATGATTAAGGGTAGTGTCTTTATACATCCGGGAACTGGAGCACAATATGACATCCGTCAGTATTTGACGTGTGATAGCACGTTTGTTATTTACGTGTTGAAATGTCCATGTGGTCTCCTCTATGTGGGGGAGACCACATGTGACATGAAAACGCGGTTAAATAACCACCGGTTCTCGATAAGACGCAAAAGATTGGACTTACCAGTCCCTAAACACTTTGTGGAGTATGGACATACTGAGAAAGACCTTAAGTGTATTATTATAGACCAGGTACAGAGGGGTAGGCGAGGTGGCGACCGTACAGTGGCCCTTAAGCAACGGGAACTGCGGTGGATACATCGCCTACAGTCACTCAAACCTAAGGGTCTGAATGTAGACTTTAAGTGGAATATCATGTAAACTGGGTCTTATTGCGCCTGTGTGGGGTTTCAGTCTGCCAAATTGATTATGTGACCACCTTTGGTGTCAAAATTATATTTATTATTTTTTCATTCTCTCTTTTTAGGACTATTTGGATCCTAAAGTGATATATTTACTCTTCAAGTTATTTCCATGGTGGAGGAAAATGATGGCGGTCGTCCTGGCAACATAAGTTTGGAATGGGAGAATGGGGCACACAATTGAATCCTGGTATCACTTTGAAGGAGAAAATGGATAAATCGTGAATGGAGGAAATTATGGCTATAGGAGATGAATGGAGGGTAGAAGAAGGCATGTGGGGTTGCAGGATGTGGACAACATTTTGCGCCCCGCGGACCTTCGGGTTTATGGGGATGGTCACTTGTGTGGCTCACCCTTATGGACCATACCCCCTTTCTCCATAAAAACAGTACAAAACAATATATGTGGTGTCCCCTTTAAGGAGTACAATCCTCCGATATTCACGATTTGACATCCCTTTTATATATATCTCTACATTCGGTTTTTTACTATAACCATGAGAATGGTGTGCGTGACTTTGTCATTCTCCAGCTAATTTGTCCCTGATATAGCTTTCACGACCGTGCCCGGATCAGCTCCGGGGGCGGCGTAGTGTTGAGGGTAAGCATTTCCTTATTGCCAGGCAACGATTCACGTGACAAAGTCATGTGATCGGGAGGCTGGACAGGGAGATGTTGCCCTCCATTCCGTCGGCTGTGGGGTTGGCGCCGGGATGCGGATGTGCGCATTGGGTTTGACGTCACTTCCGGTTGCGTCTCCCCCTTGTGTACGTCGGTATCCAGGATACCGGGCATGCGCGGTGAGGCTACAGGGACGCCGAGATGCCTGCCATCATTATACTCCTCCACTATGTAAGTTTTTAACCAAGCGGTTTTGTACCGCGCAATTAAGTTACACAGGTGATCACTATAATTGGGCACAAAGCACAAGGCACTTTATGCACTTGGTATTGTCTATTGATTTGTGATTTTGATGAAATGGCACGATGTATGTAAAGATTGTAACCGGTACACATGCTATATCTACGATCATGATAATATTTTATTGTAATTCACGTTTTTATATCTGATATGACTATATTATTGTCAATGACTGTTAATTGACCCACTAAGCATTGTGGGTATAAATGTTAATGCTGTGACACCACTGTTATGCTTGAGAAAGACTGCAAAGAGCAGTTGAAACGTCGCACAGGGGAAATAAAGAGGGTGGTTTTTCACCGTATCTTGGAGTGCTGCCTCTTCTTTGAAAAATCTATAACAAATTGACCCGACAGCCTAAGGTCAGAGGATTTTTGCACTCGGCTCCACCAGTTAAGTAGTGCTGCTGCTATCTTCTTTGTGTTTTATTATTGGACTTATACAGCTCTGCACTGCCACTTTAGTTCTCTCTAATTACAACATGGACCCCCCCGATGTGTTCACATATACCAAGGAGGATGAAGACCGGATCCTACAGGGCCTGGTGAGTGATCCCCAGTTTTTATCTACCCCTACTACAGTCGATCTTAAAAAACAGTATGAAGCTGATGCCAAAAAAATTGCTTCTATGGACTTGCACCTTATGACATTAGGTCAATATTATAAAGAACATAGGATTCCCAGGGGGATCCGCTCACAGTTGAAACCCAATTTATTCCCTGGCGGCTCAGCATGCGCACTTAAGTTTGTGCAAATATCAAATAAATACGCTTTTGATATTATACTGCTTAATTTAGAATTTTTGCAACAAGAACTAGTGGAAGTGAAGGAGAGACATCTGAAAACAAAGACGGCACTACAGTCACTACTTAATGCAGAGGAATGGAATCAGTATGACCAAAATTGTACCCTATATCTGGACAAATTCATTAAAGATCAAGAGAGCATAAAAAGAAAAAAATGGCTACGTGACTCTGATGATTACGCCAGAGGAAGGATATATACTTGGCAAGAAGATACACAAAGGAGACAAATGCCACCATATCGCTCTACAATGAGGAAACAATATCCACAATTTAAAGGGACTCTGTCACCACTTTCTAACCCCCACTTTTTTAACTATCGTTTTATTCATGGTGCCCTTCTGATTACAGTTGTCATCTTATATGTTAGATCTGCGGTGCCGTTTAGGTAAAAAATCGATTTATATCACCTGTCAATCAGCTAGATAAGGTGCCCAGGGCGTTCCTCTCCTCTTGAATCTGCCGCCTGCCGCCGCCGCCGTTGGTGCCCAGCTCCTCCCCCGGTCTCGTCAGCGCTGCCTCAAACAACACAGATCCGCCTCCGGCTCTCCCTCAATGCCCCCTCCTTTTTTTCGGAAATCTCGCGTGTGCGCACAGGCCTGCGCCCGTGCGTACGCATCCTTTTCTCGCGCATGCGCATAACGCGAACTTAGAGCAATGATGCCGAAAGGATGCGTACGCACGGGCGAGATTTCCGAAAAAAAGGAGGGGGCATTGAGGGAGAGCCGGAGGCGGATCTGTGTTGTTTGAGGCAGCGCTGACGAGACCGGGGGAGGAGCTGGGCACCAACGGCGGCGGCGGCAGGCGGCAGATTCAAGAGGAGAGGAACGCCCTGGGCACCTTATCTAGCTGATTGACAGGTGATATAAATCGATTTTTTACCTAAACGGCACCGCAGATCTAACATATAAGATGACAACTGTAATCAGAAGGGCACCATGAATAAAACGATAGTTAAAAAAGTGGGGGTTAGAAAGTGGTGACAGAGTCCCTTTAACTCACAACAGCAACAACAACAACAAAATAATATGACAACAGCACCTACATTGGGTACTGCATCAACTTCAATGCCTTTTTTAGGCCAGGGACCTACATCAAAAGAACCAGACGAGGAGGGAGGAAACATCACAAATGGAGAAAACACCAAAAATTGCAAGAACCAGAGATCGCAGAAACAGACAACACGTCGCAAAGGGGGCAAACAGTAGGGGTGGAAGAGTCTCTTATCTCCAAGCCAACTGTGGTAAATATGTCTTCAGTCTTACTGTCTGATGCACAGATAGCTTTATTGTCAAAGGGTTTGTCATTTTGCCCCTCCACAAGGGTCGATTGGTTTCAGCTTGAGGTGGATATGCAGCGCCTGTTCAGGAATATCAAATTGCAAATTTGGTTTTCTGAACATCCACCTCCGGCTGACCATAGATCGATCACTGGTGGGTCTGAGCTCACTCTGGGACGGGTAAATCTGACTCCTAAGAGTGATTTCATACCACAGATTAACCACCACGCGGTTGAAACATTTATTAAGGCTGTGACACTGGATATTAGTGGACTGAAATCAAGGGTCCATGATACACCCCTGCAACATCCTAATATGACCACAACTGACATCAGAATTTTGGACGAAATGTGCCATGACAACAGCCTCACTATAAAACCAGCCGATAAAGGCGGTGCGGTTGTTGTCATGGACACGTCCTGGTATATGGGTGAAATAAGGAGACAGCTGAATGACTTGAATGTTTATAAGGAACTGCCAGGGGACCCAAAATTTGAATATATCAAAAAAATAAAAACTGTTTTAGATCTGGCACGTGATCATGGGATCATTGATGAGGGCGTATACAACTTTTTGCTCATTGAGAATCCACGTACACCAATGATCTACGTATTGCCAAAAATACATAAGTCCCTGACGAATCCCCCTGGGAGACCCATTGTGTCGGGCATTGACTCGATCTGTTCCCATGTTTCAATCTTTTTGGACCGCTTACTCCGTACCTATGCAATTAATACCAAGTCCTATATAAGGGACACAGAGGATTTCTTGGAAAAGATTTCCTCAGTAAAAGTGCCTGATGGATGTCTGGTGGCATCTTTCGACCAGCTACTGAGGAAGAGGTCAGAGACCTTGAAACGCGTATAGCGGTTGGGATCCCTATAGACGACTGGACACTTTAACCCATCGGAGCTGATCAGCACACGGAATCACGGACACGACCGCATAGACGGTGATCGAAAATATTCCTAATTCATCACAGGAGTCTTGAACCAATCACAGGTAGAGACTTCATCGGCGCCCTGATCACGTGGAGTGCCGGCAAAAAGCACAGGACGCCAGCCACACGTGGGACACACAGCGACCACCTGGAAGCAGGATTACCGTAACCGCAGACTTTGATCATCGGGAGATATCCCACAACTTTTCATCGGGTAAAGACCTCCCCGGCGCCCTGATCACGTGTAGTGTCAGCAAAAAAGCAGGACGCCAGCTACACGAGGGACGCACAGCGGTCTCTTGGGGAGCAGGATTACCGCAACAACACCGCGGACCGTGAATATCGGAAGACACTCCAAAAACGTTACATTGGGTGAGTGCACTGACCCACGGTGGGACGCCACCACGGACAGTTACACACGAGCCGAACCCCAAACAGTGAGTACTTCTGGCTAACTACATGCATGGACACACCATTGATAACTGAGATATTTAACGTTGGGAACAATGTTGCAACACCTATAAAAACAAAATTGCAGCCTCTATAAGGAGACAATACCAACCTTAAGTGACCAATTTTCTATCGGTATAACCAACTGTGTTTTTCCATATTTTGTTTTATTATTTAATTTTAATCTTAAGGTACGATATTTTATTATGCTATATCTATTGTATGCACCATTTCATGTTCTAATAAAATAGTTATATCAACAGACCTGATATATGACCACAGATATTGAGTGCTCACTATAATTTACATATTTCTTTATTGTTAACCCCTTATGTGGTTGGGGTGAACCACATCATAGTTAGAGCACCGAACCTGGTAAACAGAAGGGTGAGCCACTATAAACCTATAATATATTTTATTTAACTAATTTCTTTCTTTCTTTTTTTTATTTTTTTTTTATCGTATCGCTATATACTGTAACGCTATAAAGTAGGAAGCTAAAAGGAATACAAGAGTTATAAACCTCAAAACGTCCACATGAAATTACGTAATGCTGATATTAAAGAATGACTCGGGGAAATATATATATTTTTTTTAATTTATTCATTTATTTTATTTATTGTATTTTATTTTATTTTTCAATTTATTTTATTTTATTTTATTTATTTTTTTAATTTATTTTATTTTATTTTATTTTATTTTTTATAGGGTGCACGCATCCAAGCGTGCACCGGTACTCACCAGGCGTAGTGTAATCAGGGACGGCGCCACCGAAGTAGCATGTACAGGAACTGCAACCCAAAGGGCCACTACAGTGACCAGGCCGAATAGATGGTAGGCACCTGCCTCTTACGGTTCCGAATGCAAAATCAGACCAGACTCCTCAGACGCACCCGACATACCATCAGAAGACGACGGTGAGCGCCGCCTGAAGGAACTGGGGCGCCTACTTCCACCAGAAGCGGCGACAGGCCCGGCGCTTGCGGGACCCACGTCGTCCTTGACGTCTGACACCTGCGAAGGAGGAAAAAACACAAAGCAACCCCTGCTCCTGGGGTTGGGAGAGGGGGGGGGGGGGGCGGGAGATACAAACAGGCAAAACCTGAGACCCATAGTGCCCCATGGTTTAGGAGGGCACTAATTAATAAATCCGCATCAGTAATCCGCTGTACAGGCAATATGAAATATGTGGCACAATTATGAATGGAAAGGGAGAAGCTACACAGCAACCCCGGCTACAGTAAGGGGCGGTGCTAGGGCTGGATAGTGTTGCGCACGAATATTCGAATTGCAAATTTTAATCGCGAATATCGGCACTTCGAGAATTCGTGAATATTTCGAATATCGCAAAATATATTCGTAATTGCGAATATTCAATTTTTGGGAAAATACCAGTTCATGTGAATTTTTATGCGAATATTTAAATGCGAATTTTATGCGAATTTTTGCAATCAAGAAAATAATGCCTGGAGATCATGAATTCGTGAATTCGCGAATATATGGCGAATATTCGCCCAAACATTCGCGAAATATCGCGAATTCGAATATTGCCCCTGCCGCTCATCACCAGTGCTGGAGCCGGTCCTTGGTCCCAGGGGGCCACATAAACAGTTCATGTGTACAGAACCCCATGAGCCCCACTAGTGGGAGGGAAAGGGGCAGGGGGCGGTAAGGGATGCTCAGGTGTTGGGGGCGAAAAAACTCCCTATGCCCCCACCACCGATCATAATAGTCAGCCAAAGGCGATGTGTAGGCGCTAAAAAGGGGGGGGGGGGCAGGGATACAGTGCGGCGCTGCGAGACCTTACAGGTCGATCCATAGAGGGACGCAGGTCAGATCAAGACTGCAATGTAGAGGGGGAAAGGAATGGGGGTGCCGTGCGGATCGCAGGTCCCTCGCTTAGGCGGTGAGGCTGCTCGCATAGTGCGGCAGCTACTGGCCATGCCTGTTAAATGGAGCGGGGAGGGGGGGGGGGGCTCGGAAGTCACCGACGGCACCACTGCCTAAGCGCCGGGGCTGCTCGCATGATGCGGCAGCTCCCGGCAAGTTCAGTAAAATGGACGCAGAGCAGGGAGCGGGAAGGGAGCGGGGAGGGGGCGGGGATCACCGCCGACCCCATCGCTTAAGTGCCGGGGCTGCACGCACGATGCGGCAGCTCCCGGCCAGAACCATGAATAGGAGCAGGGGGGAAGAGGGTGCCAGGGAAGGCCGGTAACGCTCACAAATGAGCCGGCCAACCCTCACCCCCCACATGCAACTCGCCGGGAGGCCAAGAGGCCGCAACTCCCGCGGAAACTCGGAGTGGACAGAGCAAAGAGGGAGCATACCTCTACAATCTTTGCTTCCACTTGCAAGAGGAAGTGCTGGAGCAGGGGGAGGGGTATATGTACCTTCAGGATTCCTGCACCGCCCCCATCCTGTCTAAGGAGATTCCACCAGAGAATTAACCCCTTAATGGCCGTCCTAATCCACCACTACTTAAACCTTAAATAACGGGGCCAGCTCCCAGAATGTCCTAAAGGGGGGAATGGGGGGGAGGAGGACCATCAGTCCCTAAGCACCCTCCCTATACAGTCGGGCGCTTGCCACGCAGGGGACTCTGGAGCTAGCTTGTCAAAGCAACGCAACCAGAGACTGAATGACAGGCTCTGGGAGATTTAAGAAGGGAAAGCTCCGCCCCTGGGTGGCATCCCCACTGAGACTACGCCCAGAATTCTGACTCTAATTGAGCCTAATAACGGCTCAACAACCTTCCCCCCACTCTTCTTAATAATCCTGCACTGCAGGACGTCCCCAAGAAGAAAGAAACAGCCATGCGGTGAGAAGAAAAAATCACCGCCGCCGGGAACGAGGAACCGGAAGTGACGTTGCGCACATGCGCGTCACTTCCGGAAGATGGCGGTGCCCACGGCGCCGATATGAGCGCAGCTCTGGAACAGAAGGGGCACCGCCGCGCCTCCGGAAAAAAACTGCATCGGAGGAAGAGGGGGGAGGGAACCACCTCCCCCCAAGGTACAACTATACCATCTAGCGCAATAAGCTAGGAAAAAACAAAGGCAAAAGAAGGGCCAATCTCTTGTTAAAAAAAAAAAAACTAGAGAGCTCCAATGCACACTTCAGCTCCCCAAAAGGGAGCCTCATCGCCAGTCCACCTGTCCGAAGGACAGAAAAAAACACGGTGGGCTGGGGGGCGATCTCCTCCCTTTCAGGGAGCTGAAGATCGCTTATTGGTTCTTGGGCTCATTAAAAATTCCGCCGGTCCTACCAGTCCACAGGGGCAGTTAACCCCCATCTGTGCTGCTGGTAGGACGTAAGGGAACAATGGATGATGAATACCTCCACATGAGATCAGGTCAGGGTCAGACCATAGGATCCTCCAGTGGCTCTGACATTATATTGTGACAATCTAGTAATGGGAATTTATCACTTTTTGGGTGATTAATGTGCAAATAACCCATAAATCCTTAATGCTGATGTGGCCTGAGTGCAGAAATAACAACACAACGTATAAGTAAAGGAAAACTTGCCGTGAGTCCTCTAAATCACTTCTTCTGGTGGTGTTAAGGTAAGAGTTCACATCACCATTATGGGTTCAGTTATTGTTTTCTGTTATAACGGAGAAATAACTAAATCCATAAGACGGAAGTTAAAACGAAAGCCTTTAAGAGACATTCCGTTTTGATCCATCATAATAGAAGTCTATGGGCAATCATAACGGATCAGTCTGGTTTCCATTATGCAGGACTGGACTCCATAATGGAAACCAGGACGAATACTTTATGCTGCTCATAGCTGTCTACAGTGTGTGAGCCATACAATACCCTCCTCCGTTCAGGAGATTGGTTGGGCTTCCAGTGGTAGGAGCCCCACTGATCATGTGCTGGTGTATTATAGCGATATGCCATCAATTCTAAAGGTGGAAAACCCCTAAGGATGTGATTCAATCAGTCATACGGGACGGTGGTTCAGCTACATTTTTTACTATATGCCAAAAATGAGTCTACATTACAAGCAACTTAAGCAGGGAGGAATCATAACTTCAGATGGAAAAAAATGACGAATATTCTAAAAAACTAATATATAGCAGTATATCGAATATAGTGCTATATATTTCTTTTTGACTCACACCTGTATTGATCACGTAATATGCGAATATTATGCGATCATTACATTGCCGATTTTTCGAGTAAAAAAAAAAATGACGAATATTCGAAAAACAAATATATAGCACTATATTCAAAATATTCGCGAATTCTCAAAGTTGCTATATTCGCGATAAATATTCGTAATTTGAATATTCGCGTTCAAAACTAATGGTCAGTGGATCAATAGTTCAGCACACTGCCCCAAAAACATGACACAGCTAAAGCTACTTTCGCATCTGCGTTTTTGCTGGATCCGTCAGAGGATCAGCAAAAACGCATCCAGTCAATAATACCACTGTCTGCATCCGTTCAGAACGGATCTGGTTGTATTATCTCCAAAATTAAAAAGATGGCAAGATCCGGCACTAAAACCATTGTAAGTCAATGGGCGCTGGATCCTTTTTTTTGTGTCTGAAAAAACTGATCCGGGACCATTGACTTACGTTGTGTTTCATGCTGGATTCATCTTGCTCAGTATCCCATGATGCACTCAAAAACGCTGCTTACTGTGGTTTTGTGTCCGGCATGGGAACAAAACGGAACGGAATGCATTCTGGATTGTTAAAGGGGTTCTGCAGTTTGTTTAAACTGATGATCTATCCTCTGGATAGATCATCAGCATCTGATCGGTGGGGGTCCGACCCACGGGACCCCTGCCGATCAGCTGTTTGAGAAGGCAGCGGCGCTCTCACTGTTTACCGCAGGCCCAGTGACGACGTCTGTTCACTTGAATGGAGCTTAGCTCGCCCAGGCCAGTTGATACAAGTCGTGACGTCACTGGGCCTGCGGTAAACAGTGAGAAGGCCGCTGCGCTACTGGAGCGCCTCTGCCTTCTCAAACATCTGATCGGCGGGGGTCCCGGGTGTCGGACCCCCGCCGATCAGATGCTGATGATCTATCCAGAGGATAGATCATCAGTTTAAACAAACTGCAGAACCCCTTTAAGTTTTGTCCCTGTTGACAATGAATGGGGACAAAACTGAAGCGTTTTCCTCTGGTTTGAGATTCTCTGATGTATCTCAAAACCGGAAAGGAAAACGCAGATGTGAAAGTAGCCTAAGCCAAGCAGCCAAGCATACAAATGCAAGGCTGCATAGGATGGATCTGCCATTGAGGGATTTGTACTGGGCGATATTTGCACTCCTAGTCTAGGAACACTTATCAAAACTGCATCTTTTGTGAATTTTGGGATTTTGTCTCTTGAATCAATAGAGCTTTGGTATATAGCACCCATAGCATTAAGAATGCAATGGAAATGTTTTCTTTATTCGAGATTTGCCATATTCTATCAGCATCTTAAAGGTTATTCACATGAGAGTATTCCAGACTGTAACGCAAGCTGTCCATGCCCGTCGGCATCTCTCTGCTCCTGATGGACACTGGGATAATCACCCTGATGCTGCACTAGCTCTAGCGGTCCATGTCCTCTAGCATCCTCCTGTTTTTTCCAGGCGGGCATGGACGCTGGCACAGTGGTGCTGATTTTCTCCTATTCTAGACCCATACAGCATGTCTTCTTCCTTTCTGCACCTAAATGCCTAGGAGCATGCGTGCTCTCTTCGCTCTTAAAGGCCAGTGTTTGCTCACGGTAATCTGTCGCCAGCCTATGGCAGTCTTCGTATGGGTATTTGAACACCTTCCCCTGTGGAAGGGTACCTGAGCAATATGTTCTCTAGCTTGCTAGTCCCTGTGAAGGTGCACTGGCGTTCTGTTTGTTTCTCCATACCCGTCCTCTGCTTGTTTTCTGGATTCAACCCTTTGCTGTCCGATCTGTTCTCTGCCTGACCTGTGTATTGCTGGTCCTATTCTAGCCTTCTCGCAGTTTAGCCAAGGCAAGTGACATCACGTTTATCGGTCACATGGCCTAGGCGCATCTCAGCACCATTGAAGGGTGTCGGACCCCCACCAATCAGATACTGATGATCTATCCAAAGGATAGTCTTGGAAAGCCCCTTTGAATGCACTTAAAGCCCGGCAGCAGTATAGTGGCATTGCAGGCATCACTCTGACAGTGGGGCTGCTCAACCTATCAGGGGTCGGCAACCTTTTTTGTACGGAGTGCTGAATAAAAAAAAAATCAAAGCTGAAGCGCTCGGTGTGCCGAGCCATACGGGAAAGTAATGTAACACAAATATGTGACGTAAACCAGGTATTTACTAGCTACAGATGTAGCAGGGGTAACACTCAAACCCTTAACTCAAATTTCATTATCTCATTGCATTATCTTGAAACAAAAGCCATTGAAAAGCAATTGCTTAACGCGTTTAGTTAACTATAGTTAAGTTAACACATCTCATAAAGCATGAGTCTTAACCCTACTACATCCGTATGTCCCAAAAGTCTCAACAACACTGCCTGACCTGTTTACAACTTTTCAGAAAAATAGATAGTAAAGATTGTCACTGCTCCTCGGAATCCTCCTAAGGGACCAATATATGGGGGACCAGTATATGGGGGACCCCCTCCCACCAATCGTACAGTGGGGCGAAAGTTGGGAAGAGCAGCCCTCACTCATTTTAAGTGACTGAGGGCTGCCCTCCCCAACCACTGTCCGACATACATTGGTACCCCATATACTGGTGACCCCCACAGAGCTGCACAGATCACACTTAGCTCTAACCCCCCCCCACAGACTAATCACATTCCGACCATCCCCACCGCATCCCCCAAAGTAGTCAGTTAGCTTCCCCATCCCCCCGATAAATCATTTTTAGGCTCATCACTCCTTCTCCCATTCCCCCAAAGTAATCAGAAAGCTGGTTTCCTTTCATAACCAGCCTCTCCTATCCCCCCAGCAATCTTGTATTCAGACTTACCAACCTCCCCCTCCCTCAATCTGGTCACAGTGCTCATTCCCCCATCTCCCTAAGCTCACAATCCTGACCCCCAATCCCAATCTCAATCTGGTTACATGCTTGTTCCGCCATCTCCCCAAGCTCACCTTCCTCCCCCACTGCAAATCTGGCCATATGCTCATCCCCCCCCCCCCCCCCCAATCTGGTGACAGGCTCATCTCCCCAAGCTCACCTTCCTGTCTCCAGTCCAAATCAGGTCACATGCTGGTTTCCCCATCTCCTCACCCCCAATCTGTTCACACACAAACTCTCAGTACATTCATATACCTCTGGCACCATTTCTGGCAGTCCTGAGGAGGTGGAGATGCGCAGCAGCGAGGTACAGTGCAGGCCAGCCAGTAGCGTAGCAGAGTGCCACTCTCTGCTATCGCTCCTCTGTGGAGTCCAGGGCGGGAAGCATGAGGGGCGGGGCTAGCAGACGCGTCGTTAATGATGCATCTGAAGATCTTTATGTTCAGAGGTACAGCGCGGTGGCGGGGCATCCAACAAATGGCGACAAGACTAAAATGTCTTGCCATCATTTGGTGACAGCTGCCGTGCCAGCAGAAAGCGTTCTGCTTGCCACTTCTGGCATGTGTGCCCCAGGTTGCCGACCCCTGAGCAAGGATGTCAGACCACTCAAGCTTGGTGCCGGTGTCACATGCCTCCTGATGCAGGCTATTTAAACAGGCAGCTGCTGGCCACAGGTGCCTGTGATTGGTTTTCTAGGCCTCACTAGCTAGCTATGTGTTTACTGCTGATGACTTACCTTTGCCTGCTGAATTTTCCGTTTTGATTACTGATTTTGCTTCTGATGTGACCTCCTGGTATTTGGCTCTGCTAGATTGTGAACTTACCTTTGTCTGCTGACTTTGTCTCTGTCGTTTTCTCCTGGTGTCACTTTGCTATGTATTTGTATCTGATTTTGGGTCCTGATTCAATCATGGTTTTGCCTGTCTGGTTTTCACCTCTGTCTCACTACTCTTTTCCCATTTGATTAGACCCCTGCTCTTAACTAAGAAGGGACTGCCGTCACTTAGGACAGATCGTGCAAGTAGGTAGGGACAGTAATCCAGGTGAAGCACAGGGCTGCACAGTTCCCTACCCTTTTATGGCACCCCTCTAAGTTCTAATTTCGATTGTGAGACCCAAAGTTGGCACTATATCAATGAACAAATGAAGAATTTGTGATTGATATCATGCTATGGTCTGGATCTTGAGGAGTAAACCTAAGAATGTTGCAAAGTGCTGCCCCCCAGGGCCAATCGTGTCCCAGGTTTATAGGGTGCAGAGTGGTGTGGTGCAGCCTTAATAGTCTCTGTGTGTCACGGTGATCCTACTTGGATATGGTCGCTCCCCATGGTTAGGTTCCAAAGCAATAAAGAGGAGAGTGATGGTGGAAGCGGAGAATAAGTTGAGTCCAGACTTTATAAAGGTCAACAGCTTTACTTGAATTAACTTGCATCAGTACAAGAAGTGATCTTTCTCTTGGTTTCAGCAGATTTTGGCATAACTGGCAGGCACACCTAAATATTCTACTTTCTCCTTCTATGCTGTGCTAAACTCGGCTTGTCTGGCAGCTGGACTCTGCAGCAATTGTGGTACCTTTAGAGTGGGGTGCCTTTGGCTGTTGACCCTCTCGCAATACTCTGTCTCTTAATCTGTAAGGAGTCATGGTGCTCTATGAGCTGCTTCCCTGTGGAGAGACTCCTACTGTAGGAGGGGGGCCTTCCCCATGCTGTAACATCTTTACTTTACGTCTGCTTCCAACACTAGAATAAACTAAATGGCAAAACACTTCCTGTAGTCCACTACAGGACTAGCCCACTTTTGCCCAAAAGGGGGAGAATGGAATGGAAAGTTCCATTCTACCTAAAGCTCTCTCTGCCATATCCGCTGCCACCTGCTGGTGAACCAGGCATATGACATGAACATAACAGTTTCACAGCAAGATTATGAATGCACAGTGACAAGGACCTGGAATAAATACACAGATGACATTAGTGGTTAACCCATTAGAGACAATAGCAGGGTATAGTAATAGTAGTGCCACTCTTGGGTACTACAATGTGACATCATAATGTAATGACCCAGAGTGCCATTACCACTCTTTTGCACCTTGCTACTGTCTTTAATATGCTAACTTATGTCACCAGAGTGTATTTTGTGTCACCCCTGAATAATGTTCATGTAATTGCCTGGTCTACCTGCAGATGGCAGCAACATTGACAATGTTAGTTTCATTGAAGAGGAACCTTCTAGTTCCATTCCAGTCCTCTTTAGAGAGGGAGGAGTTTTAGTGTTAGTGAGTCAGTTTTGCTTACCTATTCGGAAGGGAAGGTTGTGTGTCGGCCAGCAGAGCACTGCCTGTTCTACATGGTTGCTTGTCCCCTCCTGGGATCGAATTGCCTTAACCCCAAGCTAAGAGAGCTTGAAGCCAGGAAGAAGTTCCTAGGACTAAAAGATAAAGTAAGGGACAGACTGCAGCTAAACTAAGTTCCAGCAGAAGAGGAAAGTTCCTATTTACTCAAGCTAGCATAGCAGAGCTGAGGAAGCTACATCATAGCAGAGCTGACATTGTTGCAGAGAAGTGTTTGCCTGCCAAAATTGAGCCAATACCTGCTGATGACCAGGATACTGTTTGGATTACCGTTTATGCCAAGTAAAGCTGTGTTCAATGTTCATCATTCAAGTTCAACTACCCCTTTTGCACTTGCTTCGGACTACACCACGTCTGAGATCCAGGGACATCCAGGTAGGAACACCGTTACACGTGTATACAACATCTACAGAGATTGTAGGCCACTCTACACCACACTGGCAATCCTACCCTGGGTACCAACATTATCATCTACAAAGGGGACTCCATGTCCTCGTTGCTTAATTGCAACTGGCGTCACGTTTAGTTGCTCTATAAGAGGGACATATTTCGTAGAAACCTCCTAAGGGGCAAGGGATACCCCAGAAGCTGGCGGTGGGCCGCTGCAATAATACATTTTGTCCGTACAGCTTAAGCAAATATGGTTCTAAATCCAGGTATTTGTGAGTGGTCATCAGATCATGCAGATATTCCACATGGGGCCCACTCATGAAATGGAAAGCCTCAGTGGAGTGGAGATGGATAGGGTCATTCCTTTCTTTTAATTGAATCAAGGCTTCAGGGAACAGTTTGTAGCTGAAACATCATGAATAAAGAATGTAAAATACTATTCTGAACAGATAAGTCTTCCAGCGCTGCAATTTGGTGGATTATGTACTTCTAAACAGTCTCTTTTAAGGGGCTTGGCCAATTTTCAATTAGATTAAAATATTAGGTTTACGCAGATAGCATTAATCCTTAAATTCACAGATTTGGTAAAAAGCTCCATGATTTAATGTGCAATGCAGAGAGATTACTTGAAAAACTGGGAAGCTAAAGAGACATTTCTGGCGATATCAGTGATGCTTTAATGAGTACTTACATTTATGCCTGTAGTAATTACAGTGGAAGAGAAGCGCTGGCACAGCCTGGTACAGCGGGAATGCCTAAAGAAACACATCCAGGAATGAAGAGATATTTAAAATTTTTGGGATGCAGTCTATATTTTTTCAGGAAGGGTTTCATTTTTAGAAGTCACTTTTAAAGGGGTTTTCCAGGATTACTATGGTTTATAATCATGTACAGTCGTGGCCAAAAGTTTTGAGAATGACATAAATATTAGTTTTCACAAAGTTTGCTGCTAAACTGCTTTTAGATCGGGGCGAGGCCGGAAGTCGACATGAGCGGACGCATGTAGTGGAGCTCCGGACCCAATTCCCCTAACTTCTACATTATCCTGACAATTCATTGCCGCAAACATTACCTCCAGAACCGGTAGGAGGTCGGGAAAAACCCGCAACTCAAATATGGCCCGAAACAGAGCACAATCTGCTGCGGACAGGCTCCGAGAGTTTGCCCGCGTGGAAGACCAAGATGGCGCGGGCTCCCGATCGTCATCAGTGGAGAGGGCGAAAGAGGATCCCGTGCCGGGAGGAGCGGAACACTCGGCTGCCGAACCATTTCTCAAGCAAGTGACTGAACAGTTGCTGCCGCACGTCCATGGTGGGCAAACTGGAGGAAGTTAAGGTGGACATAGGCCTGCTCCGTCATGACATGCAGGCTATTCGAGACCGCGTTAAAGAGATGGAAAATACAATCTCTGACGTGGAAGACCGCCTGCAACCACTTCCCGTAAAGATACAGGAATTGGAGCAAAAAGTCAATTTTTGGCAACAGAAATGTGATGATTACGAGAACCGCACGCGACGCAATAACTTGCGAATAATCGGTATGCCTGAAAAAGCTGAGGGCAATAACCCGTGCGCGTTTGTCACTACCTGGCTCCGGGATTCCTTTCCTGATGCAACATTTTCGGCAGCATTCATTATCGAGCGAGCGCATCGTGTTCCCGCCAAACCCCTTCCACCGGGGGCTCCTCCAAGGCCTTTATTAGCCAGACTACTGAACTCTATGGACAGAGATCATGTTTTACAGATGGCGCGTACCAAGCAAGAGCTAAAATTTGAAAATAGTACCATTATGATTTCTCCGGATTTTTCACCTGAGCTGCAGAAACGCAGGGCCACGTTTAGTGTGGTGAAGCGGAGGCTACGCGAAAGGAATCTGCCCTATTCCATGGTATATCCAGCCCGTCTGAGAGTAGTAGATGGTGACGTTGAGCCGGTTCTTCAATAATCCTGAGGAAGCCACCACCTGGCTAGACGGAAGGGGAAGAAACGCAAGAGCCCCAAGATGAAAATGTGAACACTCCCTTATTTCTTTGTTTGCAAAAGTAAGAGGGATCCTGGGACTGGACGTTGGAGTTGGTGGTAACATCTGGGCTGATTAAGTATATATTCTCTTGGACACTCAGGGATTGTTTAATGCCTATCTGCTTTGTTCCTTTAACGTAATTGACCGGACCAATTCATGGACAGCCATGAGTGTTCCAATGTAATAGGAAGATAGTAATCAGGATTAGAATATTATCCTGCATGCTAAGAGAGGTATTGAGTGTTGCAAATGCTGTTCAGTTCATCAGAAGGTTCCCTGGATGGCCCAGATGTTTATGTCCTGTCCTGGGCCCCGCTAGAGTTTGGGGATTGGGTCCTTGGCTGTGTTAAATACCACTTCTATACAAGTTGTAAGATCTGTGGTGCTACTGGTTAATTGCCATAGGCACACCCCGTTTATTTGAAGTGCCACCTATTAGACGAGGTATACTGTTTTTTCATGTGACAAGAGTGATGGGAATGGTTTATGGTTACACCATGCAGACACTCACAGTATATGTCAGGTTGCGCCTGACGATTCAAATGTTAATTGTTCTGTGCTGTATCAGTCGTAATGCAAAATGGTGGGAGGGTCGGGAGGAGGTAACTGAGTTCCTTTATATCAGATCAACATGACAGACATACGTATAATGTCGTGGAATGTCAGGGGATTGGGTGCTGCTAGGAAGCGAGCCATGGTGTTTTCTGCGGTCAGGAGATTCAACCCGCATATCCTCTGCCTGCAGGAAACCCACTTGACGGCGGATAATACGAGGCGCATACAAAAGCCTTGGGCTCAATGGGCTCAGCACTCATGCTATATGAACCTGTCTAGGGGCGTGTCTCTCATGGTGCACAAATCCCTCAGGTGGGAGTTGGAAACATGCCAAATAGATGCAGCGGGAAAATATGTGTTTGTGGCTGCATACATTAACTGCATATTGTACGTTATTATTGGTATATACATCCCCCCGCCCTTTTCCTTGCAGGTAGTTCAGCAAGCGGTTAGCTTTGCAGCATCATATCCGTCAGCCCGTGTAGTTAGCATGGGTGACTTTAATATGACTTTAGACAGAGACCTGGATAGACACCAACAGATGGAGGCCACTGACAGTCGCTCTAATAACAAGACGGCCCTGGCTGAATTAGTAGAAGAGGTGGGGTGGAAGGATCTATGGCGGCTGAAACACCCTGATGTCAGACAATACTCATGTCATTCCGCTAGTCATAATGCGCTGTCGCGAATAGATTATGCCCTGGGCAACTCATTTATGTACTCTGTAGCGTATGATATAGAGTATGGACCGAGGGGTATATCTGACCATGCCCCTGTGCAATTAACATTGAGGCTAGGCGGGGATATGATCGGACGCTCGAATCGGATTAATCCCTTTTGGTTGACCCTGTTTGGACCGTCTGATCGTGTCCCTGATCAATTGAAGGTGTTCATGGAAGGGCATGAGGAGGAACCGAATAATTCACTATTGTGGGAAACTATGAAGGCATATCTTAGAGACTGCCTCAGGTCCTCTATATCCTATATTAAAAAGTCAGCGGCTAGGCAGGAGGAGAGCTTGGCGGCAAATTGCTCAAGACTGGAAGCGGTATACGTGTCTGATCCCACTGATTTGAATAAGGAGGCATGGCTGTCTAAGGGGAGACAATACCTGACTCTGCTTAAGGAAAAAGCCCAAAGGAAAATGTTTTTCTCCAAGCAAACGTACTTTGAATTGGGCAATCAGTCTAGTGGCTCACATCGTTAAGCAGAGCCAGGCATCCCCCGCTATACTACGCATTAAAGCTTTGGATGGACAGATACTTTCAGATCCAGAGGCTATAGCGGGTAGGTTCCAAGAATATTATAGAGACCTTTACGAGTCCAGGGTGAATTATGGGATGGATGATGTCATGCAATATTTTGAGGATCTAGATTTTACTACTCTGTCACATGAGGCAGCGGACAGCCTAGAAGCCCCCATAACTGTTTTGGAAATACAGGAGTCTATTTCACAACTAGCTAGGGGTAAGGCCTCTGGTCCCGATGGACTGCCTTTGGAAGTATATGTTAAGTACTTGGCCCACATTAACCCCCTTCTGTTAAAAATGTATAATGAGGCGTTCCGAACTGGATACTTCCCGCCATCAATGTATGACGCAACCATAGTCGTGTTATTAAAACATGGCAAGGAATCGGACGAGTGCGGGTCATATCGTCCGATATCCTTATTAAACATAGACTATAAGATTATAGCGAAAATATTGGCTGTGCGTCTCAGTAGAGTGGCTACCACTTTAGTACATCCGGATCAGTCTGGATTTATGCCTGGCAGGTCCACCACTGATAATATCAGAAGGGTGCAGGTGGTGACCCAGATTGGTCTTCAGAGGCAGGAGAAATGGGCTCTGGCGTCCTTAGACACAGCAAAGGCATTCAATTCGGTTGAATGGCCGTATTTGTTTCAGGTCCTCAGGAAATTTGGTTTTGGCACTAAATTTAGACGTTGGGTTGAATTACTATACAAAAGCCCCAAAGCTGGTGTTTTGGTGAATGGGTTACTGTCAGACAGCTTTTGCCTGGGAAGAGGAACCAGAGAAGGTTGTCCCCTATCACCACTGCTGTTTGCCTTAGCCATAGAGCCATTGGCCATGCGTATTAGGGCTGACCCGCAATATTATGGCACGCAAATAGGAGAACAGGAGGATAGGGTCGGATTATATGCCGATGATATGGTGCTCTTTATGTCACGAACAGAATCCACACTCCCTAGGGCAATCGCTACAATTGAATTATTTAGCCGGTTCTCGGGATTGCGGATAAACTGGTCCAAATCGACTCTATGCCCTCTATATCAATTGGAGGACACGTTGCCTATTGTACATAGCTATAAATACTTAGGTGTACATATCACCAAAAATGTCACGTCCTTTCATACACTGAATATCCAGCCGCTCCTACTGTATTGTAAGGAGAGATTCAGGGTATGGCAGAACCTGCCTCTGTCTGTGTCAGGGAGGATCAATCTGGTAAAATTGATGATCCTACCAAAGTGTTTATATATTCTACAGCATGCACCATATGCAGTTCCCAAAAAGTTATTTCAGAACCTCAACTCGTTGTTGTCGCCCTTCATTTGGGGAGCGAATAGACCCAAGCTTTCAATAACTAACCTGTCCCGTTTTAAAAAGGAAGGGGGCATGTCCCTGCCCGATGTGCACCTGTATTACTTAGCTGGACAGCTGAGGAATATCAGATCTTGGTTGGCCCCGGGAGGCGTTCTTAGCAGGCAAGAGAAGCAATTAGCTGATTACTTGGGTATTGCTAATTTATGGTCTGTGTTAGAACAGCCTAGTTTATACTCACAGAAGTTACTACCAATTCATAGGGTGGCTGTTCAGGTCTGGACGGCTAGTAAGAGACTGTACAATGTAGGGTCGGATCTGTTGGAAACTCCGAATTGGGATAACCCCATGTTCCCTGATCTACTGACGATGCGAGAAGGGATGTTCTGGAAGGAACATGGGGTTATCACATTGGGCAATTTATATAGCAATAATGTATTCAACGATTATGAGTCCATGAGTCGTAGGCATGAGCTTCCTAGACAGACATTCTATAGATTCCTGCAGTTGAGACACGCCCTGCAAACCCACTACAGGGATATTCCAATCTTACTGTCTACCTTTCCAATGATTGGAGTTATACGTTCTCAAGGGCCACGTGGTTTATATCAGTATTGTATACTCATCTCCTAGATGCTAAGCTGAAAGGTGTCCCAATTCAAGCATTAGATACATGGAAAGCTAAAATTCCAGACCTAACTAATGAAGATGTGGAAGATATTCTAGAATCCCCCACACTAGTGTCACCCGCCATAAACAATAAATTTATCCAAGTTTGTATATTACATCAGAGCTATCTGACTCCGCTAAGGCTAAATAGGATGGGTAGGCTTACTCACTCGGAGTGCCACAGATGTGCATCAATGGATGCTGACTTTTGGCATCTTATATGGGCATGCCCCTATATACATACATTCTGGGAGGAAGTAACCAAACTGCTCACTGATCTCTTAGGATGTGCAGTACCATTTCACCCGAAGGTTTGTCTCTTCGGAATATTGGACGAGACTGTCTACTCACATTATGTAAGAGTATTCCTGAGGGAAGTATTGTTCCTGGCGCGGAAGTCGATAGCCATGAGGTAGATGGGTGACAGATCACCCACCCTAGCGCAGTGGAAGCAGCTAGTCAATTCAATCATACCATATGAGAACATAGTTTTTAAAAATAGGGGCTGCACTCCTAAATTCCAGAAGGTATGGGGGATATGGTGCGCATCTCTGAGGACTGCTTACTCATCCCACAGACTGACTGAGGCATTAAGTGCAGAACAAGCTGAACAGCGGCGAATCTGAAGTGCGGGGGAATAGAAAGTAGGGAATTGGATCAGCTAGGACTGGTATATGATATCTGTAAAGTCTCATGTGTTTGTTGAGTGGACCTCTTTGCTTGATGTAACGACACAAATATGCAGATACAGCACAAGTGTTTATTGCTTTCATTTACATTGTAATGCACATGTCATATGTACTTTTTAAGGATATCACTGCTGTATATTCGATATTGGATTATGTACTGAGACTTTTTCAGGACCTCTGCAATTCGACTGGGCATGCTCTCAATCAACTTCTGGGCCAATTCCTGACTGATAGCAACCCATTCTTTCATAATCACTTCTTGGAGTTTGTCAGAATTAGTGGGTTTTTGTTTGTCCACCCGCCTCTTGAGGATTGACCACAAGTTCTCAATGGGATTAAGATCTGGGGAGTTTCCAGGCCATGGACCCAAAATGTCAACGTTTTGGTCCCCGAGCCACTTAGTTATCACTTTTGCCTTATGGCACGGTGCTCCATCGTGCTGGAAAATGCATTGTTCTTCACAAAACTGTTGTTGGATTGTTGGAAGAAGTTGCTGTTGGAGGGTGTTTTGGTACCATTCTTTATTCATGGCTGGTGTTTTTGGGCAAAATTGTGAGTGAGCCCACTCCCTTGGATGAGAAGCAACCCCACACATGAATGGTCTCAGGATGCTTTACTGTTGGCATGACACAGGACTGATGGTAGCGCTCACCTTTTCTTCTCCAGAGAAGCCTTTTTCCTGATGCCCCAAACTATCGGAAAGAGGCTTCATCGGAGAATATGACTTTGCCCCAGTCCTCAGCAGTCCATTCACCATATTTTCTGCAGAAGATCAATCTGTCCCTGATGTGTTTTTTTGGGAGAGAAGTGGCTTCTTTGCTGCCCTTCTTGACACCAGGCCATCTTCCAAAAGTCTTCGCCTCACTGTGCGTGCAGATGCGCTCACACCTGCCTGCTGCCATTCCTGAGCAAGCTCTGCACTGGTGGCACTCCGATCCCGTAGCTGAATCCTCTTTAGGAGACGATCCTGGCGCTTGCTGGACTTTCTTGGATGCCCTGAAGCCTTCTTAACAAGAATTCAACCTCCTTTCTTGAAGTTCTTGATGATCCTATAAATTGTTGATTGAGGTGCAATCTTAGTAGCCACAATATCCTTGGCTGTGAAGCCATTTTTATGCAACGCAAGGATGGCTTTACGCGTCTCTTTGCAGGTCACCATGGTTAACAATGGAAGAACAATGATTTAAAGCATCACCCTCCTTTTAACAGGTCAAGGCTGCCATTTTAACCCAATCAGCCTGACATAATGATCTCCAGCCTTGTGCTCGTCAACATTCTCACCTGAGTTAACAAGACGATTACTGAAATGATCTCAGCAGGTCCTTTAATGACAAAGTGTAAAGGTTTTTTTGGGATTAAGTTAATTTTCATGGCAAAGAAGGACTATGCAATTCATCTGATCACTCTTCATAACATTCTGGAGTATATGCAAATTGCTATTTTAAAAACTTAAGCAGCAACTTTTCCATTTTCCAATATTTATGTAATTCTCAAAACTTTTGGCCACGACTGTAGTTACCTCAGGAAATTCTTTATTATGCTTTCTCAATTCGAACTCACCTGACCTGTTTTCACAATGTAAACCAATCGCTCTGGCTTGTTTCCATCCTGTATGTAGCACTTCCTGTTGCGGTATCCAACCAAATCCATAATGCACTTCTCCTTTCTTTGCCACACCGCTCCAGCACCGCCCCTAACAACACCTAGCTAGTTTATAGCTCCTCCCACCCATCCAGTTACATAGACACTCCCCTATCCCCGCCCCTTACAACACCTAGCTAGTTTATAGCTCCTTCCACCCATCCAGTTACATAGACACTCCCTCTATCACTGCCCCTGTTGCTGCTTTGACAAGCCCATGGACACAACATAACAGGAAATAAGAGCTTCATGGACATGGTTATATGAGACCAATAAAGGTGTCAGAAATACATTACAAAATTACAGCGACCTTCATAAATAATTATTTTAAACAAAACACAATGGGGGATTTACCAAGATAAATGCATCCAAATTCTGTCTCAGTTTGCACAAAAAAAACCTGCTATACAGTTGCTGTGGACACTTTTTGCAACTCCCTAGATAGTTTTAAAAAGTGTCTGAGAAAAGGGGCTTAGAAGAGGGGGCACGGCTTAACATGAGCCAAGCTGGGCCAAAATGCCTCCAAAATTTGTCACAAAATAATGGAATAAAGTAAGGCAACCAAGACGTGGTGTAAAGAAAAGAAAACAGTCCACAGGCTACCGGCCGGGCTCATGTCACGTTATTGCCCTGTGGTTCTGAGACGTCCATTTAACAAATACGTATGACAAAAACGTGACTGTGAACCCAGCCTAAGAATGTCCAACGAGAGGCACTGAGTCTATCACATGGTCTGGGCCACTGTGATAAAGATTGCATCTTCAGTCTGGTCCAGATTTAAGTTGTCTAAATTTCAGAGAGTAATAATTAATCTCCGTGCGATTTTTAATTTAATTTATTTAATTCTTAAACAATGTGTCGCCAAAAATGTTCTCTGCTACTCTGCCAGTTTAAACCAGATGGCAGCACACATACATTTTTTTTCTAATCTGTTTTTATTTTCTGATTGTAGATTTTTTTATTCTATTTTCTGAACATAATTATGGAGTCGGCCATCTTGCCTGAGCCGTTCTTAACAGCATTTAGAAAGCATTAAGAAAATTGCTTTACAGCAGCCCCATGGCTCATAGACACAATGGTCAGGAGGGGACCTCAGTGACTTCTGTGGGAGAGTTAGAAAACTCTCTGTGACCTGTGCAGAGGTCATTGTACAAGGAAAGAAGAGATAAGATGTGACAGTCACCTATTGTGAATGGAGGATCCTGGAGACGTTTGATGGAATGAGGCCCCGTTAATCTTCAGCAGCAAGCGAGTTCATAACATGATTAATCTCCAGTATATGCGCTATGTCGATTCTTAATGCATCGGGGTAGCGCACAAGGAGATGCCATATGTTGGGAACTGTACTCGCAGCGGGTCAGCACTGACCGATTTCCACAGACAGCGGGTGTTAACCCCTTCTACCCCAGGGCCAGTTTTCATCTTCCTGCCCAGGCCATTTTTTTTTGCAAATCTGACATGTGTCACTTTATGGGGTAATAACTTTGGAACGCTTTTATTTATCCAAGCCATTCTGAGATTGTTTTCCTTGTGACACATTGTACTTCATGACAGTCATTAATTTGAGTCAATATGTTTCACCTTTATTTATGAAAAAATCCCAATTTACCAAAATTTTAGAAAAATTAGCAATTTTCTAAATTTCTATTTCTCTGCTTTAAAAACAGAAAGTGATACCTCATAAAATATTCATTACTTAACATTCCCCATATGTCTACTTTATGTTGGCATCATTTTGTAAATGTAATTTTATTTTTTTAGGACGTTAGAAGGCTTAGAATTTTAGAAGCAAAAAAATTTCCAAAACCCACTTTTTAAGGACCAGTTCAGGTCTGAAGTCACTTTGTGGGGCTTACATAATAGAAACCCCACATAAATGACCCCATTGTAAAAAATACACCCCTCAAGTTACTCAAAACTGATTTTACAAACTTTGTTAACCCTTTAGGTGTTCCACAACAATTAAAGGAAAATGGAGGTGAAATTTCTGAATTTCACTTTTTTATCTATTTTTTTCTTGAACACATCGAGGGTTAACAGCCAAACAAAACTCAACATTTATTACCCTGATTCTGAGGTTTACAGAAACACCCCACATGTGGTCGTAAACTGCTGTACGGGCACATGGTAGGGCGCAGAAGGAAAGGACTGCCACAGGGTTTTTGGAAGGCAGATTTTGCTGGACTGGTTTTAGACACCATGTCCCATTTGAAACCCCCTTGATGCACCCCTACAGCAGAAACTCCCAAAAGTGACCCCATTTTGGAAACTAGGGGATAAGGTGACAGTTTTATTGGTAATATTTTGGGGTACATATGATTTTTAATCACTCTACATTACGTTTTTTGTGAGGCAAGGTAACAAAAAAATTGCTGTTTTGGCACTGTTTTTATTTTCCACAACTTTCACCTTACAGGTTAGATCATGCACTATTTTTATAGAGCAGGTTGATACGGAGACAATGATATCAAATATGTCTACTTTCTTTGTTTGTTTCAGTTTTACATAAAAAAGCATTTTTGAAAGAAAAAATGTTTTTGTGTCTCCATTTTCTGAATGCCATATTTTTTTATTTTTCTGCCAATTGTCTTGTGCAGTGGCTAATTTTTTGCAGGAAGAGTTGACGTTTTTATTGGTAGCATTTTTGGGTACATATGATTTTTTTATCATTCATTATTACACTTTATGAGGCAAGGTGACCAAAAAAATTGGTTGTTTTGGCACAGTTACATCTGTATTGTAATGCATTGCCTGTTAGTGTATTACATCTTCTGCATGGCATTGGGCTGCCTTCTCACCCATCGGGTCCCCGCCACAGCAGCGTGGGGACCCGATGGGCTCCCTTACCCGCCGCAAATCTCTTTTATGCCGCGGTCAGCGCTGAACGCAGCATAGAAGGGGTTAATCTGCCAGCATCGGCTTGTACAGCAATGCCGGCGGATACAGCAGGGTATTTAGGTTTGGTGATTGGGTTCACACCGCTTTGGTATCCGCCCGATCACCATGACGTAATAGTACGTCAAAATGCGGGAACACACCTGCCGCCATGACGTACTATTATGTCATATGTCGGGAAGGGGTTAAAGTTCAAACCATGCTTTATTTGGTTGCTTCAGCATAACAAAAACATCCAAGTTATATTGTCACTTTGCATCCCAACTTTTTGGACATTCAAAGAGGGACATTGTGGTTCATTGTGTGAAAGCCCATTTTTCATGCATATCTATGCACTTCAATAGTTTTCTCTTACGAAATAGTGCAACAAAATTATCTGAATATAAAAATGTCTAAAAAAAAATAATATAATATTAATGAAATAACATGCAAATGGGCTGTAATATGCACATGGGAATCAGCCAAACACTTTCTGGATCAATATTGTAAATCAAATAATTAAAATTGGGGGCAAAGAGGGACAGGGGGGCTTAGGTCAAAAAGAGGGACTGTCCCTCCAAAAGAGGGACACTTGACAGGTCTGGCTTGGAGAGGTGAAGATACAGCACCAGAAAAACAAAACCTGCCCATCTGGCAGGGGTGGACTGGGAACTTAAAGTGGCCCTGGAAAAAATACTAAAAGTGGCCCCGTTTTGTAGTCGGGTCCAAATTGATGGCAGGCAGGGCCAGCAATAAAATATTGGCACAATATACCACCCCAACAGAGCCAAATACCACAGTCCATCACAAAATACTGCCAGCAGCAGAAAATACCCCCCAAAAAACTTCCAGTAGCAGGCTATGAGGAGTGCCCAGGCAGCCCCCTGGCATCGGCCCACCGGAAATTTCCCTGTAAGGTCTGTGGCCAATCCTCCCCTGCCGTCTGGGCTCTACCTAATACAGTAGATGATTCCTCTCTCACCTACAGCATCCTATTCACATCAGGGGAGATCAGGCTTTACATCAGCTCTCCAGGCGTCTTTCCCCCAGACTAACAGTCTGGGATCTCTTTTTATTCCCCACCAATGATCCCGGCACCCTACAGCTGGGATCCCTTAGGCTATGGAAAATATCTGTAGTGGAAAGGTGCGGACTGGGAGGTCCCATTGCCAATCCTACCTCTCAGTCCAAATAAAATCCAGCTCATGAAATTTAAACTAAACAGCTCCAGCAACTATGTTCTACTGAAGCAGGTGCAGCTTCCTGGACTTCATCTAGCTGAGGAACCTGGGTGAGATATACACGCCTTCCACCACTTTACCGTACACATTACCACACATAGTACAGGGATAATCCACTCAGCAAATGTACAGATCAAAATCCATGCACACAGTAATGTAACAGTATTAGATAACATACAGCAGTAAGGTCATAGTACAAAAATAACCTACATAATGGTGTTATATAGGGATGAGCGAACTCGAACTGTATAGTTCGGGTTCGTACCGAATTTTGGGGTGTCCGTGACACGGACCCGAACCCGGACATTTTCGTAAAAGTCCGGGTTCGGGTTCGGTGTTCGTCGCTTTCTTCGCGCTTTTGTGACGCTTTCTTGGCGCTTTTTGAAAGGCTGCAAAGCAGCCAATCAACAAGCGTCATACTACTTGCCCCAAGAGGCCATCACAGCCATGCCTACTATTGGCATGGCTGTGATTGGCCAGAGCACCATGTGACCCAGCCTCTATTTAAGCTGGAGTCACATAGCGCCGCCCGTCACTCTGCTCTGATTAGCGTAGGGAGAGGTTGCGGCTGCGACAGTAGGGCGAGATTAGGCAGATTAACTCCTCCAAAGGACTTGATTAACTGATCGATCTGCAGCTGTGGATCATTGAGCTGCTGATCCTCAATTGCTCACTGTTTTTAGGCTGCACAGACCGTTTGTCAGTCACATTTTTCTGGGGTGATCGGCGGCCATTTTGTGTCTTGTGGTGCGCCAGCACAAGCTGCGACCAAGTGCATTTAACCCTCAATGGTGTGGTTGTTTTTTGGCTAAAGCCTACATCAGGGTGAAGCTGTCACACCAAGTGCATTTAACCAGCAATAGTCTGTTTATTTTTTGGCCATATACTAAATCAGGGGCAAGCTGCGCCTGTCACCAAGTGCATTTAACCCTCAGTAGTGTGGTTTGTCAAGCTGTCACACCAAGTGCATTTAACCAGCAATAGTCTGTTCATTTTTTGGCCATATACTAAATCAGGGGCAAGCTGCGCCTGTCACCAAGTGCATTTAACCCTCAATGGTGTGGTTGTTTTTTGGCTAAAGCCTACATCAGGGTGAAGCTGTCACACCAAGTGCATTTAACCAGCAATAGTCTGTTTATTTTTTGGCCATATCCCAGTCTAATTCTGTCACTAAATCCATACCGGTCACCCAGCGCCTAAATACTAGGCCTCAAATTTATATCCCGCTAAATCTGTCCTTAGTGCTGTAGCTGGGCGAGTTATTTAGTGTCCGTTCAAGCACATTTCTTGTTCTGGGTTGAAATACAATTCCCAATTTAGCAATTTCATAATTTAGTGGTTTCTGCTATATCAGAGCTATTTGAAATCTATCCCTAAAAGGGTATATAATATTCAAGGTGCACATTGGGTCATTCAGAATAACTTCACACACACCCGCTACTGTGTATTTCCAAGTCTAATTCTGTCACTAAACCCATACCTGTCACCCAGCGCCTAAATACTAGGCCTCAAATTTATATCCAGCTAAATCTGTCCTTAGTGCTGTAGCTGGGCGAGTTATTTAGTGTCCGTTCAAGCACATTTCTTGTTCTGGGTTGAAATACAATTCCCAATTTAGCAATTTCATAATTTAGTGGTTTCTGCTATATCAGAGCTATTTGAAATCTATCCCTAAAAGGGTATATAATATTCAAGGTGCACATTGGGTCATTCAGAATAACTTCACACACACCCGCTACTGTGTATTTCCAAGTCTAATTCTGTCACTAAACCCATACCTGTCACCCAGCGCCTAAATACTAGGCCTCAAATTTATATCCAGCTAAATCTGTCCCTAGTGCTGTAGCTGGGCGAGTTATTTAGTGTCCGTTCAAGCACATTTCTTGTTCTGGGTTGAAATACAATTCCCAATTTAGCAATTTCATAATTTAGTGGTTTCTGCTATATCAGAGCTATTTGAAATCTATCCCTAAAAGGGTATATAATATTCAAGGTGCACATTGGGTCATTCAGAATAACTTCACACACACCCGCTACTGTGTATTTCCAAGTCTAATTCTGTCACTAAACCCATACCTGTCACCCAGCGCCTAAATACTAGGCCTCAAATTTATATCCAGCTAAATCTGTCCTTAGTGCTGTAGCTGGGCGAGTTATTTAGTGTCCGTTCAAGCACATTTCTTGTTCTGGGTTGAAATACAATTCCCAATTTAGCAATTTCATAATTTAGTGGTTTCTGCTATATCAGAGCTATTTGAAATCTATCCCTAAAAGGGTATATAATATTCAAGGTGCACATTGGGTCATTCAGAATAACTTCACACACACCCGCTACTGTGTATTTCCAAGTCTAATTCTGTCACTAAACCCATACCTGTCACCCAGCGCCTAAATACTAGGCCTCAAATTTATATCCAGCTAAATCTGTCCCTAGTGCTGTAGCTGGGCGAGTTATTTAGTGTCCGTTCAAGCACATTTCTTGTTCTGGGTTGAAATACAATTCCCAATTTAGCAATTTCATAATTTAGTGGTTTCTGCTATATCAGAGCTATTTGAAATCTATCCCTAAAAGGGTATATAATATTCAAGGTGCACATAGGGTCATTCAGAATAACTTCACACACACGCTTCTGTGCATTTCCAAGTCTAATTCTGTCACTAAATCCATACCGGTCACCCAGCGCCTAAATACTAGGCCTCAAATTTATATCCCGCTGAATTTGAATACAATACATTGGGCCAAATAATATATTTGTTGTTGTGGTGAACCATAACAATGAGAAAAACATCTAGTAAGGGACGCGGACGTGGACATGGTCGTGGTGGTGTTAGTGGACCCTCTGGTGCTGGGAGAGGACGTGGCCGTTCTGCCACATCCACACGTCCTAGTGTACCAACTACCTCAGGTCCCAGTAGCCGCCAGAATTTACAGCGATATATGGTGGGGCCCAATGCCGTTCTAAGGATGGTAAGGCCTGAGCAGGTACAGGCATTAGTCAATTGGGTGGCCGACAGTGGATCCAGCACGTTCACATTATCTCCCACCCAGTCTTCTGCAGAAAGCGCACAGATGGCGCCTGAAAACCAACCCCATCAGTCTGTCACATCACCCCCATGCATACCAGGGAAACTGTCTCAGCCTCAAGTTATGCAGCAGTCTCTTATGCTGTTTGAAGACTCCGCTGGCAGGGTTTCCCAAGGGCATCCACCTAGCCCTTCCCCAGCGGTGAAAGACATAGAATGCACTGACGCACAACCACTTATGTTTCCTGATGATGAGGACATGGGAATACCACCTCAGCATGTCTCTGATGATGACGAAACACAGGTGCCAACTGCTGCGTCTTTCTGCAGTGTGCAGACTGAACAGGAGGTCAGGGATCAAGACTGGGTGGAAGACGATGCAGGGGACGATGAGGTCCTAGACCCCACATGGAATGAAGGTCGTGCCACTGACTTTCACAGTTCGGAGGAAGAGGCAGTGGTGAGACCGAGCCAACAGCGTAGCAAAAGAGGGAGCAGTGGGCAAAAGCAGAACACCCGCCGCCAAGAGACTCCGCCTGCTACTGACCGCCGCCATCTGGGACCGAGCACCCCAAAGGCAGCTTCAAGGAGTTCCCTGGCATGGCACTTCTTCAAACAATGTGCTGACGACAAGACCCGAGTGGTTTGCACGCTGTGCCATCAGAGCCTGAAGCGAGGCATTAACGTTCTGAACCTGAGCACAACCTGCATGACCAGGCACCTGCATGCAAAGCATGAACTGCAGTGGAGTAAACACCTTAAAACCAAGGAAGTCACTCAGGCTCCCCCTGCTACCTCTTCTGCTGCTGCCGCCTCGGCCTATTCTGCTGCTGCCGCCTCGGCCTCTTCCTCCGCCTCTGGAGGAACGTTGGCACCTGCCGCCCAGCAAACAGGGGATGTACCACCAACACCACCACCACCACCTCCGTCACCAAGCGTCTCAACCATGTCACACGCCAGCGTTCAGCTCTCCATCTCACAAACATTTGATAGAAAGCGTAAATTCCCACCTAGCCACCCTCGATCCCTGGCCCTGAATGCCAGCATTTCTAAACTACTGGCCTATGAAATGCTGTCATTTAGGCTGGTGGACACAGACAGCTTCAAACAGCTCATGTCGCTTGCTGTCCCACAGTATGTTGTTCCCAGCCGGCACTACTTCTCCAAGAGAGCCGTGCCTTCCCTGCACAACCAAGTATCCGATAAAATCAAGTGTGCACTGCGCAACGCCATCTGTGGCAAGGTCCACCTAACCACAGATACGTGGACCAGTAAGCACGGCCAGGGACGCTATATCTCCCTAACTGCACACTGGGTAAATGTAGTGGCAGCTGGGCCCCAGGCGGAGAGCTGTTTGGCGCACGTCCTTCCGCCGCCAAGGATCGCAGGGCAACATTCTTTGCCTCCTGTTGCCACCTCCTCCTTCTCGGCTTCCTCCTCCTCTTCTTCCACCTGCTCATCCAGTCAGCCACACACCTTCACCACCAACTTCAGCACAGCCCGGGGTAAACGTCAGCAGGCCATTCTGAAACTCATATGTTTGGGGGACAGGCCCCACACCGCACAGGAGTTGTGGCGGGGTATAGAACAACAGACCGACGAGTGGTTGCTGCCGGTGAGCCTCAAGCCCGGCCTGGTGGTGTGTGATAATGGGCGAAATCTCGTTGCAGCTCTGGGACTAGCCAATTTGACGCACATCCCTTGCTTGGCGCATGTGCTGAATTTGGTGGTGCAGAAGTTCATTCACAACTACCCCGACATGTCAGAGCTGCTGCATAAAGTGCGGGCCGTCTGTTCGCGCTTCCGGCGTTCACATCCTGCTGCTGCTCGCCTGTCTGCGCTACAGCGTAACTTCGGCCTTCCCGCTCACCGCCTCATATGCGACGTGCCCACCAGGTGGAACTCCACCTTGCACATGCTGGACAGACTGTGCGAGCAGCAGCAGGCCATAGTGGAGTTTCAGCTGCAGCACGCACGGGTCAGTCGCACTACAGAACAGCACCACTTCACCACCAATGACTGGGCCTCCATGCGAGACCTGTGTGCCCTGTTGCGCTGTTTCGAGTACTCCACCAACATGGCCAGTGGCGATGACACCGTTATCAGCGTTACAATACCACTTCTATGTCTCCTTGAGAAAACACTTAGGGCGATGATGGAAGAGGAGGTGGCCCAGGAGGAGGAGGAGGAGGAGGAGGAAGAGGGGTCATTTTTAGCACTTTCAGGCCAGTCTCTTCGAAGTGACTCAGAGGGAGGTTTTTGGCAACAGCAGAGGCCAGGTACAAATGTGGCCAGCCAGGGCCCACTACTGGAGGACGAGGAGGACGAGGATGAGGAGGAGGTGGAGGAGGATGAGGATGAAGCATGGTCACAGCGGGGTGGCACCCAACGCAGCTCGGGTCCATCACTGGTGCGTGGCTGGGGGGAAAGGCAGGACGATGACGATACGCCTCCCACAGAGGACAGCTTGTCCTTATCCCTGGGCAGCCTGGCACACATGAGCGACTACATGCTGCAGTGCCTGCGCAACGACAGCAGAGTTGCCCACATTTTAACCTGTGCGGACTACTGGGTTGCCACCCTGCTGGATCCACGCTACAAAGACAATGTGCCCACCTTACTTCCTGCACTGGAGCGTGATAGGAAGATGCGCGAGTACAAGCGCACGTTGGTAGACGCGCTACTGAGAGCATTCCCAAATGTCACAGGGGAACAAGTGGAAGCCCAAGGCCAAGGCAGAGGAGGAGCAAGAGGTCGCCAAGGCAGCTGTGTCACGGCCAGCTCCTCTGAGGGCAGGGTTAGCATGGCAGAGATGTGGAAAACTTTTGTCAACACGCCACAGCTAACTGCACCACCACCTGATACGCAACGTGTTAGCAGGAGGCAACATTTCACTAACATGGTGGAACAGTACGTGTGCACACCCCTCCACGTACTGACTGATGGTTCGGCCCCATTCAACTTCTGGGTCTCTAAATTGTCCACGTGGCCAGAGCTAGCCTTTTATGCCTTGGAGGTGCTGGCCTGCCCGGCAGCCAGCGTTTTGTCTGAACGTGTATTCAGCACGGCAGGGGGCGTCATTACAGACAAACGCAGCCGCCTGTCTACAGCCAATGTGGACAAGCTGACGTTCATAAAAATGAACCAGGCATGGATCCCACAGGACCTGTCCGTCCCTTGTCCAGATTAGACATTAACTACCTCCCCATAACCATATATTATTGGACTCCAGGGCACTTCCTCATTCAATCCTATTTTTATTTTCATTTTACCATTATATTGCGAGGCTACCCAAAGTTGAATGAACCTCTCCTCTGCCTGTGTGCTAGGCCTAAATATATGCCAATGGACTGTTGCAGTGGTGGCTGACATGAAGCCTGATTCTCTGCTATGACATGCAGACTAATTCTCTGCTGACATGAAGCCAGATTGTCTGTTACGGGACCTCTCTCCTCTGCCTGGGTGCTGGGCCTAAATTTATGACAATGGACTGTTGCAGTGGTGGCTGACGTGAAGCCTCATTCTCTGCTATGACATGCAGACTGATTCTCTGCTGACATGAAGCCAGATTGTCTGTTACGGGACCTCCTCCTCTGCCTGTGTGCTAGGCCTAAATATATGCCAATGGACTGTTGCAGTGGTGGCTGACGTGAAGCCTCATTCTCTGCTATGACATGCAGACTGATTCTCTGCTGACATGAAGCCAGATTCTCTGTTACGGGACCTCTCTCCTCTGCCTGTGTGTGCTGGGCCTAAATATATGCCAATGGACTGTTGCAGTGGTGGCTGACGTGAAGCCTCATTCTCTGCTATGACATGCAGACTGATTCTCTGCTGACATGAAGCCAGATTCTCTGTTACGGGACCTCTCTCCTCTGCCTGGGTGCTGGGCCTAAATATATGCCAATGGACTGTTGCAGTGGTGGCTGACGTGAAGCCTGATTGTCTGTTACGGGACCTCTCTCCTCTGCCTGGGTGCTGGGCCTAAATATCTGACAATGGACTGTTGCATTGGTGGCTGACGTGAAGCCTGATTCTCTGCTATGATATGAAGACTGATTCTCTGCTGACATGAAGCCAGATTGTCTGTTACGGGACCTCTCTCCTCTGCCTGGGTGCCTGGGCCTAAATATATGACAATGGACTGTTACAGTGGTGGCTGACGTGAAGCCTGATTCTCTGCTATGACATGCAGACTGATTCTCTGCTGACATGAAGCCAGATTCTCTGTTACGGGACCTCTCTCCTCTGCCTGTGTGTGTGCTGGGCCTAAATATATGCCAATGGACTGTTGCAGTGGTGGCTGACGTGAAGCCTCATTCTCTGCTATGACATGCAGACTGATTCTCTGCTGACATGAAGCCAGATTCTCTGTTACGGGACCTCTCTCCTCTGCCTGTGTGTGCTGGGCCTAAATATATGCCAATGGACTGTTGCAGTGGTGGGTGACGTGAAGCCTCATTCTCTGCTATGACATGCAGACTAATTCTCTGCTGACATGAAGACAGATTCTCTGTTACGGGACCTCCCTCCTCTGCCTGGGTGCTGGGCCTAAATATATGCCAATGGACTGTTGCAGTGGTGGCTGACGTGAAGCCTCATTCTCTGCTATGACATGCAGACTAATTCTCTGCTGACATGAAGACAGATTCTCTGTTACGGGACCTCTCTCCTCTGCCTGTGTGTGTGCTGGGCCTAAATATATGCCAATGGACTGTTGCAGTGGTGGCTGACGTGAAGCCTCATTCTCTGCTATGACATGCAGACTGATTCTCTGCTGACATGAAGCCAGATTCTCTGTTACGGGACCTCCCTCCTCTGCCTGGGTGCTGGGCCTAAATATATGCCAATGGACTGTTGCAGTGGTGGCTGACGTGAAGCCTCATTCTCTGCTATGACATGCAGACTGATTCTCTGCTGACATGAAGCCAGATTCTCTGTTACGGGACCTCTCTCCTCTGCCTGTGTGTGTGCTGGGCCTAAATATATGCCAATGGACTGTTGCAGTGGTGGCTGACGTGAAGCCTCATTCTCTGCTATGACATGCAGACTGATTCTCTGCTGACATGAAGCCAGATTCTCTGTTACGGGACCTCTCTCCTCTGCCTGGGTGCTGGGCCTAAATATATGCCAATGGACTGTTGCAGTGGTGGCTGACGTGAAGCCTGATTGTCTGTTACGGGACCTCTCTCCTCTGCCTGGGTGCTGGGCCTAAATATCTGACAATGGACTGTTGCATTGGTGGCTGACGTGAAGCCTGATTCTCTGCTATGATATGAAGACTGATTCTCTGCTGACATGAAGCCAGATTGTCTGTTACGGGACCTCTCTCCTCTGCCTGGGTGCTGGGCCTAAATATATGACAATGGACTGTTACAGTGGTGGCTGACGTGAAGCCTGATTCTCTGCTATGACATGCAGACTGATTCTCTGCTGACATGAAGCCAGATTCTCTGTTACGGGACCTCTCTCCTCTGCCTGTGTGTGTGCTGGGCCTAAATATATGCCAATGGACTGTTGCAGTGGTGGCTGACGTGAAGCCTCATTCTCTGCTATGACATGCAGACTGATTCTCTGCTGACATGAAGCCAGATTCTCTGTTACGGGACCTCTCTCCTCTGCCTGTGTGTGTGCTGGGCCTAAATATATGCCAATGGACTGTTGCAGTGGTGGCTGACGTGAAGACTCATTCTCTGCTATGACATGCAGACTAATTCTCTGCTGACATGAAGACAGATTCTCTGTTACGGGACCTCCCTCCTCTGCCTGGGTGCTGGGCCTAAATATATGCCAATGGACTGTTGCAGTGGTGGCTGACGTGAAGCCTCATTCTCTGCTATGACATGCAGACTGATTCTCTGCTGACATGAAGCCAGATTGTCTGTTACGGGACCTCTCTGCTCTGCCTGTGTGCTAGGCCTAAATATATGCCAATGGACTGTTGCAGTGGTGGCTGACGTGAAGCCTCATTCTCTGCTATGACATGCAGACTGATTCTCTGCTGACATGAAGCCAGATCGTCTGTTACGGGACCTCTCTGCTCTGCCTGTGTGCTAGGCCTAAATATATGCCAATGGACTGTTGCAGTGGTGGGTGACGTGAAGCCTCATTCTCTGCTATGACATGCAGACTGATTCTCTGCTGTCATGAAGCCAGATTGTCTGTTACGGGACCTCTCTGCTCTGCCTGTGTGCTAGGCCTAAATATATGCCAATGGACTGTTGCAGTGGTGGCTGACGTGAAGCCTCATTCTCTGCTATGACATGCAGACTGATTCTCTGCTGACATGAAGCCAGATCCTCTGTTACGGGACCTCTCTCCTCTGCCTGTGTGCTGGGCCTAAATTTATGAAAATGGACTCTTACAGTGGTGGGTGACGTGAAGCCTGATTCTCTGCTATGATATGAAGACTGATTCTCTGCTGACATGAAGCCAGATTGTCTGTTACGGGACCTCTCTCCTCTGCCTGGGTGCTGGGCCTAAATATATGCCAATGGACTGTTGCAGTGGTGGCTGACGTGAAGCCTCATTCTCTGCTATGACATGCAGACTGATTCTCTGCTGACATGAAGCCAGATTGTCTGTTACGGGACCTCTCTCCTCTGCCTGGGTGCTGGGTAGTGTTGAGCGCGAATATTCGAAAAGCAAATTTTTTTCGCGAATATCGCAACTTCGCGATTTCGCGAATATTTCGAATATAGTGCTATATATTCGTAAAAACGAATATTCGTTTTTTGTTTCCCCCCCCCCCCCCCACAAAATTACAGTACACATATAATTGATTGTTTCCCAAAGGTCCAACAGCTCAGATCTTACTCACATTGCCTAGAAAGTGATTGAGGCGCGAATCTTCGTAAGGCGATTTTATTAGCGCACATGCGAATATCGGCACGTCCCAGAACAGAGGCAAAGGGCTTTGCATTCATACATTAGTGAATTGAGTTGCGAATCTTCGTAAGGCGATTTTATTAGCGCACATGCGAATATCTACACTTGTCCCAGAACAGAGGCAAAGGGCTTTGCATTCATACATTAGTGATTGAATTGAGCTGCGAATCTTCGTAAGGCGATTTTATTAACGCAAATGCAAATATCTACACTTGTCCCCAGAACAGAGAGGCAAAGGCCTGTGCATTCATATAGTATAGCACCATATTCGCGAATACGTAGAACTTCGTAAAATTCGATTTACGAATATTCGTATTTTTTATTTTACTTTCCACCTTACAGATTACATTGATCTGTACTCTGTCAACTACTGTCATCACCCCCCACTGTATCTCGATTGATTCCCAAAAGTCTCACATTCCCTAGAAAGTGATTGAGGTGCGAATCTTCGTAAGGCGATTTTATTAGCGCACATGCGAATATCTACACTTGTCCCAGAACAGAGGCAAAGGGCATTGCATTCATACATTAGTGATTGAATTGAGTTGCGAATCTTCGTAAGGCGATTTCATTAGCGCACATGTGAATTTTGCATAGCATATGTATTATGCGATGCGAAAATTCGAATTATCGCATATGCGAAATAATAACGAATTTGAATAATCGCGAATATTTTACGAATATTCTTTCGAATATTCACAAAATTTCGCGAATTCGAATATGGGACATGCCGCTCAACACTAGTGCTGGGCCTAAATTTATGACAATGGACTGTTGCAGTGGTGGCTGACGTGAAGCCTCATTCTCTGCTATGACATGCAGACTGATTCTCTGCTGACATGAAGCCAGATTCTCTGTTACGGGACCTCTCTCCTCTGCCTGTGTGTGTGCTGGGCCTAAATATATGCCAATGGACTGTTGCAGTGGTGGCTGACGTGAAGCCTCATTCTCTGCTATGACATGCAGACTAATTCTCTGCTGACATGAAGCCAGATTCTCTGTTACGGGACCTCCCTCCTCTGCCTGGGTGCTGGGCCTAAATATATGCCAATGGACTGTTGCAGTGGTGGCTGACGTGAAGCCTCATTCTCTGCTATGACATGCAGACTGATTCTCTGCTGACATGAAGCCAGATTCTCTGTTACGGGACCTCTCTCCTCTGCCTGTGTGTGTGCTGGGCCTAAATATATGCCAATGGACTGTTGCAGTGGTGGCTGACGTGAAGCCTCATTCTCTGCTATGACATGCAGACTGATTCTCTGCTGACATGAAGACAGATTCTCTGTTACGGGACCTCCCTCCTCTGCCTGGGTGCTGGGCCTAAATATATGCCAATGGACTGTTGCAGTGGTGGCTGACGTGAAGCCTCATTCTCTGCTATGACATGCAGACTGATTCTCTGCTGACATGAAGACAGATCGTCTGTTACGGGACCTCTCTCCTCTGCCTGGGTGCCGGGCCTAAATATCTGAGAATGGACTGTTCCAGTGGTGGGTGACGGGAAGCCAGATTCTCTGCTATGGAACCTCTCTCCAATTGATTTTGGTTAATTTTTATTTATTTAATTTTTATTTTAATTCATTTCCCTATCCACATTTGTTTGCAGGGGATTTACCTACATGTTGCTGCCTTTTGCAGCCCTCTAGCTCTTTCCTGGGCTGTTTTACAGCCTTTTTAGTGCCGAAAAGTTCGGGTCCCCATTGACTTCAATGGGGTTCGGGTTCGGGACGAAGTTCGGATCGGGTTCGGATCCCGAACCCGAACATTTCCGGGATGTTCGGCCGAACTTCTCGAACCCGAACATCCAGGTGTTCGCTCAACTCTAGTGTTATAGCCTTGTCATAATACACAAATCGATGTCAAAGCAAAGGGACCATGCACACAGTGATGCCACAGAAATGGGATAATGCACACAGTGATGTCACAGAAACTGGATAATGCACACAGTGATGCCACAGAATTGGGATAATGCACACAGTGATGTCACAGAAATAGGATAATACACACAGTGATGTCACAGCAATGGGATAATACATGCAGTAATGTTACAATATAGGAATAATGCTTATATTTCAGGTATGATTCATATAGGAGGAGATTTATCAAAGCTGGTTTAAAGGAATGGTGGCTTAGTTGCCCAGAGCAACCAATCAGATTCCACCTTTCATTTTTGAACGAAGCTTTGAGAAATGAAAAGTGAAATCTGATTGGTTGCTATGGGCAACTAAGCCAGTTTTCCTTCACACCAGTTTTGATAAATCTTCCCTATAATGAAGTATATAAATAATGGAAAAAGCATAGTAACAGCAGAAGAATAATGCACAAGACGATATTACAGCTCAGTAGTAAAGTCCTTTTTCCTAGTAATCAGCATTTATCCTCCAATATCAACAATCAGCCCTTACTGGGCCTCGCCTCATTTGCCAGGCTCAATAGCAGTTGCTTTGCTTGTTCCTCTGGTGGCTATTCCCATGAATTTTCGGTTACCTACCCACCAGGATGGATACAAACACCATTTTTTTTTTAGGGTAATTGAAAATTAAAGATGTCACAGCGCTACCCAAGCACAGCGCCGTACACTGTATAGTGGCTGTGCTTGGTATCGCAGTCCAGGCCCATTCACCTGAATGATACTGAGCTAGAAACATCACTGCCCTAGGAACAGACTGTGGTGCTCAATGGAGCACTGTGACCTCTTCAATCAGCTGATCGGCGAGGGTGCTGAGAGTCAAACCCCTACTTATCAGATATTGATGACCTATCCCGAGGATGTCAAAATCAAACTCCCAGAAAATACAGGCTAGTTATTTCACCTGCTAATGTCTTCCTAGGGAAGATATCGCATGTGCACCCGGCCCCTTAGCACTAGGAACATTTTTAACTGTATGAACATCCTCATCTGCCATGGGCTCCCTGACCTACCATTCTTTCTTACAGGTTCTTTTGTAATCAAAAGAGCTACTTAATATAAACCACGACTTTCGTAGAAAAAGCCATTGGAGGGATTGTTCTGTTTTTCCACCTATACAAATATATAATTGGACCGACCATGTAAAATCCCCTCAAAAGACAAGGGGGCACTGCCTCTAAGGGTCCATTCACACGTCCGTATGTGTTTTGCGGATCTGCAAAACACGGACACCGGAAATGTGCGTCCCGCATTTTGCAGACCGCACATCGCCGGCACTCTCATAGAAAATGCCTTTTCTTGTCCGCAATTGCTGACAAGAATAGGACATGTTCTATTTTTTTGCGGATCCTGAAGTGCAGATCTGCAAATGCAGATGCAGACAGCACACTCTGGCCCCATTGGCCCGCACCTGTTCCGCAAAAATTGCGGAACAGATGTGGACCCATTTTGTGGACGTGTGAATGGACCCTAACTGGACAAGAATAGGACATGTTCTATTTTTTTGCGGAACGGAAGTGTGGATCCTGAAGTGCGGAAGTGCGGATGCGGACAGCACATTCTAGCCCCATTGAAAAAATGAATGGGTCCGCACCTGTTCCGCAAAATTGCGGAACAAATGCAGACCCATTTTGCGGACACGTGAATGGACCCTAACTGGAGAAGAAAAAGTTCAGTCTCCAGAAGCGTCAAAGCTTCTTTACTGTAAGATCTGTGAATCTGTGGAATAGACTTCCTCAGGACGTGGTCACAGCAGGAACAGTGGACAGTTTTAAAAGGGTTTAGATTAATTCTTAAAAGTAAATAACATTAATACTGAATGAAAATGTGTAGAAATCTGGGTCTCATTCTTAGGGCCCTTTCACACCTGCGTTATAGTCTTCCGGCATAGAGTTCCGTCGTCGGGGCTCTATGCCGGAAGAATACTGATCAGGATTATCCTAATGCATTCTGAATGGACAGTCCGTCCTTCAGGATGCATCAGGATGTCTTCCATTCCGGAACGGAACGTTTTTTGGCCGCAGCAAATAGCGCAGCATGCTGCGCTTTTTGCTCCGGCCAAAAATCCGGAACACTTGCCGCAAGGCCGGATCCGGAATGAATGCCCATTGAAAGGCATTGATCCGGATCCGGCCTTAAGCTAAACGTCGTTTCGGCGCATTGCCGGATGCGACGTTTAGCTTTTTCTCAATGGTTACCATGGCTGCCGGGACGCTAAAGTCCTGGCAGCCATGGTAAACTGTAGTGGGGAGCGGGGAGCAGCATACTTACCATCCGTGCGGCTCCCGGGGCGCTCCAGAGTGACGTCAGGGCGCCCCAGGCGCATGGATGACGTGATCGCATGGATCACATGATCCATGCGCATGGGGCGCTCTGACGTCATTCTGGAGCGCCCCGGGAGCCGCACGGACTGTAAGTATGCCGCTCCCCCGCTCCCCACTACTACTATGGCAACCAGGACTTTAATAGCGTCCTGGGTGCCATAGTAACACTGAAAGCATTTTGAAGACGGATCCGTCTTCAAATGCTTTCAGTACACTTGCGTTTTTCCGGATCCGGCGTGTAATTCCGGCAAGTGGAGTACACGCCGGATCCGGACAACGCAAGTGTGAAAGAGGCCTTAGACTTATGTCTTTTTTCAACGGTATTAACTATGTAACTATTTGGTCTGGACCATCAGAAAAAAGGAAACGATGTAGTAGAGTGTCAAGATTCTGTCGTCTCATTTCTTGTTTTAATCCAAATCAATGCTGGATTGAAGCACAGGTGTTTGGAGAACAACTTGTGGACAAGTACCATGGAAAATAATGACATGCTGACGTGGATTTCCTTTAAATTTCCTTGAGCAGATGACAGATATACGAGATAGAAACAGAGGAATGGGAACGTTCCCTTATGTATGTTCTCCAAGTCCTGGGCCTCCTTCCATAAAAATGTCTGAGTGTTCATTGTTGTACAAGACTTGAATTCCAAGAACTACACGGTCTAATGAGAGTCAAGTTTAATAAACAGATCAGGTCTAACACGTTTCTATCCTAATTATGTGTAAAGCACCAACATTGCTGCATGTTCTGGCTCATATGGGGCATGAAGTCAATGGCACTGAGTAATTTATAGAGTCATTCCAGGCAATTCAGATACAGGACTAGGGTTAGGATCTCTAGTAACCAGAGATATCCAAAGATGGACCAAGGTTGACCACCAATAATCAGATTCCAACAGCAGAGGATGTCTACTGGGCAAGCATTGGACTTTGGAAGTTTAATATGGAAGTTTCCATATACAGGTACACCTAACATCACCACTTACAGATAGATCTCTGTGGCAATAGGTAACTGTCGCCTCACCAGTACATGAATTAACGGCTACCTGCAATGTTGAAAATATTGTCCAGTCTGCGGGCACCATGTTATAGAGCAGGAGGAGCTGAGCAGATTCAGTAAAACTTGTAATTTATTCATTCAAGGTTTAGGAGTCCAGTGGACGCTCCTTTCAGTGATTGAAGGCTAACTTTGTACCCATTCTTGTATATATAAGGCTGTCAATCACTGAGAGAGTCACCCAATGGACTCCAGAGCCCAGAACTAGCATCAATTTAAATGAATAGATAACAAGTTTTACTGATTTTTTTCCACACAAAACTATATATCAATCTGCTTCACTCATCCTGCTCTATAACATTCTGCCTATTAAATGTGACAGGTTCTCTTTAATTCTCCATGTCGGCATTCTATAAAATGTGTACTGGCATCAAACTTTTTGGATTGTCTACTATGGATGCATCCCATTCACTTGAATGGGAGCTGAGCGGCAGTATCCGAGAATGGCCACTACACAGTGTATGGACTTGTGGTGTTCTGATTAGGTAACAGCTAATCGGTGGGGATGTCAGCTGTCGGACTCTCACTGATTTCATATTGATGACTCATCAATATCTGATTCCAATGCACTTAGCTCCCCCTAGTGGTGGCTGCAGTCAGCCAGTTTTATAATGCACTGTGTAAAGGGAAGTAATAGATTTTACAATGACTGTTGTTGTGTTCAGAATGTGAGCCAAATTTATGAAGCACCTGTTCCACCTTTTATGACTTAGAAGTCAGATAAAGCGTGAGGTGGAGGGTGCATTTTGTTTCATAAAAATTTCTTCCGCTTAATAAAAAAAAATTATAGTGCCACCTATTTTCTTCTCAGCACAGGACATTTTTGGTGCAAGGCCATACTGATATAGTGTAGAGCAGTGCGCCGACCTACCTCTCATGGTATTTAAATAAATTCATCAGAAACCTGGGGCGTTGTGCTTTGCGCTGCCTGTTACCTCGGAGTCGGAACGTTTGACGCATGTACACTAGGACACGGGGTGGGGTGAGGGGGTCCATACAAAGCTTTGCCAAAGGTTCCTGTGAGATCTGTGTTCGCCCCTAGTGTGAACCCCCAAGAAGTGATCCAAATGCAAGTGTTAACATTGCACCTTTGACCTTCCACGTACCACAATGACATCTGATCTGAGAACATATCCTGAATTTAGAATTTTCCAGGCTGATTTTAATTTCCTGTAATTTAAAGTTGGACGCTGGTGATGAATATCACATGGTTTCACTTTTCTGTGAAAAAATATGCAGTTATAGGAGGGGGGAAGAACAGAACAGAATTCACATCAGAATTTACCTGGCAGCTAGAGAAAGCTCCTTAGAATATATTTACTATTATATAAAGAAATGACTTAGGAGTTTGTCTGAGAATAGAGAAACGTGACTCCTTTCTATCATAAGCAGCGCCACTCATGTCCATAGGTTGTGCCCGGTACTGCAGTTCAGCCACCTTCACTTGAATGGGCCTGAAACTGGGTTTATTCATTCAAGATTAAAATATTGTAGGCGACAGGTACTAGATTTCTGGAGATGGAGAGATGATGATCCAGGGAGTTATTCTGACTGGCAGACTTGGAGTCAGGAAGGAATTTTTCCTCTAAGATGGGACAATTGGTGCATTTTTGGCCTTTTTTGCATATGACTTAGATTCAGGTCTGCCCCTGAGGAGAGGTCATCAATACAGGCTGGAAACCCCCCCTAGAGGGGCTTTCAATGATTATGAAAAAATCATATTCACCTGCTCTGTTCTGCTTGTGGACTTGTCACTGTTGAGGGCAATCATAGACCACAACCCTTGAAAATCCCTTTAAGTTTACTTAAAATGTCCATACATAAGAGCAAAACATCCAAAAACAGTGACTTGGACTGTACCAGCTATGCCCCATTAAAAGCCCTCCCACACACAATATAATGCCCCCTGGGTGCCCCCATACACCCTAAAATACCGCCCCCCACAGTATGATAAGATAGGGGGAATTAGGCTACAATCTGGGGGTAATTCTATAACCTTTGTCACTAATGATGTTCTTTATCGCTGCAGCTCACATTCTTGAAGCTCTGCTCCATGACTGTCAGATGTATTTTCGGCTCATATATCATTTTACAAATGGTCCCCACAGTATTAAGAAATAGCTAATAAATGCTTCATTAATACAACTCTGATCACCAGGAGAAAGGCAATAATGTCGCCACTAGAGGGGTGATCAGCAGGACTGCAAATGTCTACAACATCACGCTATACCTGAAAGTTTAATAAACAGCATCTGGCTTCATGTTCAGTGGCATACCTCCCATGGAGACAGACCACACAGCTCTATGGGGCCCAGAATTGGACACAGGACCCCTCCCCCTAATAACACTGAATTCTGGCTCCTGTCCTGAGTCCCTGTCCGGGGCTCAGGCTCCACTTTCCAGCTCCCTGCTATCTCTGTGCTGTGCTCAGGGCCCCCCATCCCCCTTGCCCAGCACATCATCAGTGGCTAGTGCTGCCCCCACTGGAGTCCCACCTAGCGTTCTATATTGTCTCGCTGCTGGGCGCTGGGCTGGCCAATCAGAAGTAGCAGTGCTAGCTGAGCCTCCTGCTGATCAGCTTGCCTAGCGCGCAGCAGAGAAGCTTTAGTGTCCTGTGCTGCGGGAGTCAGGACTTAATTTATCTGCAAGCAACTTGCAAGTGACTTGTAGAGGAAGATGAGAGTGACTTCACTGGAGACGATGACTTTAGGTGAGAAGTGACTGTGAAGCGTCCGGGCCGCAGGGGCAACACATGATCTACAGTGGGCCATTGGGGGTAGTAGTAGTTTTACTCATGGTTAGCAGTGCTCCCTCGGCTGGCGTGCAGTTATCTCTACAGCAAGCAGTTGAGGAGCCAACCCGGAAGGAGGCCATTTTAGATTTAGTATTCACAAATGGGAATTTGGTATCTGATATTACTGTAGGGGAAAGCTTGGGGTCTAGTGATCACCAGTCAGTGTGGTTTACTACAAGTACAGTGACTGAGTCACACCACACAAAAACAAAAGTTTTAGATTTTAGTTTTAGATTAGTGGTATACGAGTCCCTATCAGATTGGAACAGTTTCAATGGAGTCCAGGAGAAATGGGACTACTTAAAAGTGGCACTATTGAAGGCAACAGAAAATTGCATTAGGCTTGTCAGTAAAAGCAAAAAAAGGAAGAGACCACTGTGGTACTCAGCAGAAGTGGCCAAAATCATTAAAAACAAAAAGATAGCATTTAGGAATTATAAAAAAAAAAAAAAAACGAGGATGACAGGCAAATTTATAAGATTAGGCAGAGAGAGGCCAAACAAGTTAAAGGGCTTCTAAAGTGCAGGGAGAAGAGAAATGATCTCAGTCAGTGAAAAAAGGCGATAAGACATTCTTCAGATACATAAATGAAAAAAGGAAACTAAAACAAGGAATTAACAAATTAAAAACAAAAGAAGGAAGGTATATGGAAGAAGATAAAGAACTAGCTGACTGCCTCAATCAATACTTCTGTTCAGTTTTTACAAAGGAAAATGAAGGAAAAGGACCTCGGTTAGGAAAGAAGACTAATGAATCTTTTGATGCATGTGTCTTCACAGAGGAAGAGGTTCTAAGTCAGCTGTCTAAAATTAATACAAATAAGTCACAGGGGCCTGATGGGATACACCCAAAGCTATTAAAATAGCTCAGCGGTGAACTAGCAAAACCATATTCCCTTACGTCCTACCAGCAGCACAGATGGGGTTAACTGCCCCCCGTGGACTGGTAGGACCGGCGGAATTTTTAATGAGCCCAAAGATTAAACCAATAAAAGAACTCCAGCTCCCTTAAAGGGAGGGGTTCATCCCCCAGCCCACCGTGTTTTTTTCTGTCCTTTGGACAGGTGGACTGGCGAGTTTCTCTCTCCCTGGTTTATTTTTTAAATGGGGAGTTAGGGACGTTATTGTACTGACCTGAGAGGTCTCCTTTAGTCCCTTTTTATCTTAGTGCGCTTATATTTGCGCCCCATTGCAGCGGTGTTTTTTTCCACACGCTCGCAGGTCCTCCCCTCCGTCATTTTCCCCTGCGATAGCTCGGCGGCGCTCCGCTGTTAAGTTTGGCCTGGGCGCCGCCATGACCGGAAGTGACGCGGGCCTAGCCGCGGCGTCACTTCCGGTTCCCCGGCGTCAGCGGGCCGGTCTTTTCCGGCCGCTTTTTTTTTTCGCGGGGTGGAATAGGTGGATGTGTGGGGACACTTTCACTAGGCTTAGGCCCTTTTTTTTCCCCCCTTCTTTGCAAGGGAAGACTGTTTGGATAGCTGTATTAAGGGGGAGGTTTAGACCTGGACTTCACCACTCCCCTGGGCGGAGCTACTCTATTTAAGCTCCCTGATTCCCTCAGTCGGTCTCTGGCTGCGCTGCTTTAACAAGCTAGCTCCAGAGTCTCCTGCCATTTGTGAGATATTGCCTTTCAGACCGGTCTTTTTTGCTGTTCAGCTATCTTTGTATTCTCCTCTGGTTCGTGCCTAAGATCATGGAGGGATTCCCTTATTTCCGTTTTTATGATGTTTTAAATTCATCTCCTTTTGTTCCCTTTCAGCTATGGCCTCTCCCAGAGAGCCCGATCAGCCACGGAAATCAGCCACCAAGAGGAGACACCTGGCTTGCTATGACTGCAATACGCCTCTTGAGGACAGCTGCCCGTTTTCTAGATGCAACAGCTGTCGTTCCGCCACTGCTACAGAGCCTTCAATGCAGGACATGTACCAGTGGGCTAAGACTTATGTCGACGACTCCATTAAGGGGGTCGTAAGTCTCCTGAATGAGAGACTACCCATTCCCTCCCAAACGCCTATGGAGGTGGCCGCCCCCACCGATAGGCCTATGCCCCTTTCTGTGGGGTCATCTTCCTCGGATGAGGAAGAATCGACTTCTGGCTTCTTTCCACCGGAAAAGACCCAGAAGCTTCTAAGGTCCATCAGGTCGGGGGACCATGATGTTGACGTAGGGGAGTCTTCCGATCCCGCCTGCCGGACCCAGCGGGTCTTTAGGGCAGATGAGACCCTTCTCTCTGTGATGCGCACGGAGTGGAAAAAGCCAGAAAAAGGCCCAGTCCTTACCAGGAAGTTTAAATTAATGTTTCCTATGGCTATACCCTTAGTGGAATCATGGGGTTCCATTCCTAAGGTGGACATGGCGATTGCCAAGTTGTCCAGGCGCACTCTGGTCCCTGCAGACGATGGGTCTAGCCTGCAGGACCCTCTAGATAGGAGGGCAGAGTGCACCCTCAGAAGAAGTTACTCGGCGGCCGCAGCCTCGGCCTCGACTTCCATTGCTGCCACAGAGGTCTCCTCCTTCCTCAGAACCAAGCTGAACCAGATCCAGATGGATGTTGACCAGAGTGTCTCTCGCAACGATATCCTCGCTGCCTTTAAATCCGTCAATTTAGCCATGGATTTTCTCTGTGACACAGCCCAACTCCAGTTAAAGTTGGCGGCCAAGACTATGGCTCTAGTGTCTGCCGCCAGGAGACCTCTGTGGCTCAAACCTTGGAACGCGGATAACGCGTCCAAATATAACCTCTGTGGGCTCCCCTTTGAACCTACCCGTCTATTCGGATCTGAGCTAGACACCATTATGGAGGGTCTCTCAGACAAAAAGGGGAAGAGCCTTCCCCAACAGCCCTTCCTAGGCAGGGGAAGACAAGCCCGCGGGGGCCGACCAGGACAGCAGGGACGTAAGGATTGGGGGGGGGGGCCGCCTAGAAAGTTTTCTAGACGTTCCCGCAAACCCACCAGGGAGGCAAAGCCCTCCTGATCTTGGAAGCCTATATCCAAGACTACCTTTCCAAGGGAGCCCTGGAGGAGGTACCGGCAGGGGAGAAGGGTCTAGGGATTTATTCTCCAGTATTCCTGGTACCCAAAAAGACGGGAGATCTTCGGATGATTATAGATTTGAGATTTCTCAATCGTTTCATAAGGAGGACCAGGTTCCGCATGGAAACCATAAGGTCAGTCAGCCACCTCCTCAACCCTGGGGATGTGATGGCTACTCTGGACCTCAAAGACGCTTACCTCCACATCCCGATCCATCCTTCCTCCCGGAAGTTTCTCAGGATCGCGGTCCAGATATCAGAAGTGTGCAAACATTTCCAGTTTGCCGCCCCTTCCCTTCGGAATCTCGTCTGCCCCCCTGATCTTCACCAAAGTGGTAGTATCGGTAGTGGCAGCATTGAGACTCCAAGGTCTGACCATTGTCCCTTACCTGGACGACTGGCTTCTTCTAGCCCCTTCAGTCCCTCTACTTTCCCACCATCTTCATGTCGCAATTTCTTTTCTGCTCCGCCTAGGCTGGATGGTCAACTGGCCGAAGTCGAACGTGAGCCCTTCGACTTCTATCCATTATCTAGGATTCATAATCGACTCTCTGGAGATGTCCCTCCAGTTGACACCAGAAAGAAGAATGCGGATTCAGGACCTAGCAAGGTTCCTTTACGTACCACGACGAGTCTCCATACGGACCCTCATGAAGATGGTGGGGCTCATGTCAGCGGCTGCGGATGCAGTCCCTTGGGCTTTATGGCACCTCCGACCCCTTCAATCAGAGGTCTTAAGCAAATGGAACGGCAGCCCCAAGGGGCTAGATTCCCTGTGCTCCCTATCCAACCAAACCCGGAATTCCCTCAGATGGTGGTTCCATCTACCAGAAGGGAAGTCTATGACCCAACCAGCTTGGCTCATATTGACCACGGACGCGTCCATTGTAGGCTGGGGCGCTCATCTAGACGGGTCCCCAGTTCGGGGATCCTGGTCTCCTCAGGAGCGGCATCTCTCTTCAAATCTCCGCTAGTTGCGTGCTATCCGGCTAGCCCTCCTTCACTTCGCCCCTCGGATTCGGGGCAAGGCAGTGAAAGTCCAGTCAGACAACATGACTGCCGTGCTTTATATAAACAAGCAGGGAGGCACAAGATCCGTACCCCTTCTTTTAGAGATTGGGGTAATTCTTCGGTGGGCAGAGCTGAACTTATCCCATCTATCCGCCACTCACATCAGAGGCTCCCTCAATGTCATCGCAGACCGCCTAAGTCGCGGCCTACCGACCATGGAATGGTCATTACATCCGGAGATCTTCAAACAATTAGTCCTCAGGTGGGGGATGCCAGAGGTGGATCTCATGGCAACCAAGTTCAACTCCAAGGTACAGAGGTTCTGTTCCCTATACAGGGAGGACAACCCCCTGGCGATAGATGCTCTGACAATACCGTGGAGGTTCAGGCTGGCGTACATCTTCCCTCCTTTTTCCATGATCCCGAGGGTATTGATGAAAATCCGTCAGGATCAGGCCTCGGTAATAGCCATCATATCGTTTTGGCCCAGGATCCTGGTTTACCCAGCTCATTCAGATGAGTCAGGGACAATATTGGAGACTCCCCCCGGAGCAGACCCTGGTGTCGTGGGACACTCATCTCTGCCCAGATCTGCACAGATTCAACCTGACAGCCTGGAGGTTGACCAGTCCCTTCCCAGAGTGGAAGGGCTCTCTGAGTCGGTCCTGAGAACATTATCGCATTCCAGAGCAGAGTCTACCAGAAAGGCCTACTCCCGGATTATGAGGATCTTCACCTCTTGGTGTAGCTCCAACCAGGTGGCGTTTGCAGATCCGCCCCTCGCAGCGATCTTACAGTTCCTTCAGGATGGGATAGACAGAGGTCTCTCCCCTTCTACCCTGAAGGTCCAAGTGTTTGCCATCTCGGCCTGTCTTAACAGACCATATTCTCGGGACCCGCTCATCAAGCGCTTCCTTAAAGGAGCGGAAAGATTGAAGCCTACAATACTGAGACCCGTTCCTCAATGGGATTTGTCAGTTGTTCTTAGGGGGCTAGCATCTCCCCCCTTTGAACCCTTGGAGGAGGCAAGTCTTAAACTCTTAACACTTAAGATGGTTTTCTTCTGGCCATAACTTCGGCCAAAAGAGTTTCGGAGCTTCAAGCTTTCTCCGCGTCATACCCTTATACCATGTTTCTACAAGATAGGGTCCTTCTGAAATTTCTACCTTATTTTAGACCTAAGGTTTCTACCTTTCAAAATATTAATCAGGTAGTCTCTCTACCTGTATTGCTCTCTGCCTCCTCCTCTGATGTTCCAGTCCGACATCCACTGGATATAGCTAGATGCCTTCAGATCTATGTGGATAGATCCAAAGAGTTCAGGATGGATGAAAATCTCTTTATCCTGTTTGCCGGTAAGTCAAAAGGCCGTAAAGCGTCTAAAACGACTATTAGTCGCTGGGTTAAGGAAGCCATTAGGGAAGCCTTCATTTCCCAAGCCTTAGATCCTCTGGAGTTTGTGAGGGCCCATTCTACAAGGGCCGTAGCTACCTCTGTTGCGGAGAGAAATCTTCTCCCCCTAGAGTTGATCTGTAAGGCAGCTTCCTGGAGCTCTGAGTCTACCTTCATCTCCCATTATAGGATCGATGCTAGGATATCGGAGTTCTCGGCCTTTGGGCAGACAGTCCTTACTTCTGCCGAGCATGAGGACCCTCCCTAGGGGATTCTTGTTGCTATCTCCCCATCTGTGCTGCTGGTAGGACGTAAGGGAATCGTTAATTTCTAACGATAATTTGTTTTCCCTTAGTTCTAACAGCTGCACACAAATTTCCCGCCCTAAAGTACTTTTCTCTTGTGATATACACGGTGGGCTGGGGGATGAACCCCTCCCTTTAAGGGAGCTGGAGTTCTTTTATTGGTTTAATCTTTGGGCTCATTAAACATTCCGCCGGTCCTACCAGTCCACGGGGGGCAGTTAACCCCATCTGTGCTGCTGTTAGGACTAAGGGAAAACAAATTATCGTTAGAAATTAACGATTTATTTAACCAATCACTTGCAACAGGAGTCGTCCCAGAAGATTGAAAATTGGCAAATGTTGTGCCATTCACAAGAAAGGTAGTAGAGAGGAATCAGGCAACTATAGGCCAGTAAGCCTGACATTAATAGTGGGGAAATTAATGGAAACCATACTTAAGGAGAGGATTGTGGAACATTTAAAATCGCATGGATTGAAAGATGAAAAACAGCATGGCTTTACTTCAGGGAGATCATGTCAAACTAATCTTATAGATTTTTTTGATTGGGTGACTAAAATAATAGATGGCGGAGGTGCAGTAGACATTGCTTATCTAGACTTTAGTAAGGCTTTTGATACTGTCCACATAGAAGGCTTATCAATAAATTGCAGTCTTTGGGCTTAGACTCCCATATTGTTGAATGGATTAGGCAGTGGCTGAGGGACAGACAACAGAGGGTTGTAGTCAATGTATATTCAGTATATTCAGACCAAGGTCTTGTTACCAGTGGGGTACCTCAGGGATCTGTTCTGGGACCCATATTGTTTAATATCTTTATCAGCGAAATTGCAGAAGGCCTCGATGGTAAGGTGTGACTTTTTGCTGATAACACAAAGATTTGTAACAGGGTTGATGTTCCTGGAGGGATACACCAAATGGAAAAGGACTTAGGAAAACTAGAGGAATGGTCAAAAATCTGGCAACTAAAACTTAATGTTGATAAGGGCAAGATAATGCACCTGGGGCGTAAAAACCCAAGAGCAGAATATAAAATCAGTGATACAGTCCTAACCTCAGTATCTGAGGAAAGGGATTTAGGGGTCATTATTTCAGAAGACTTAAAGGTAGGCAGACAATGTCATAGAGCAGCAGGAAATGCTAGCAGAATGCTTGGGTGTATATGGAGAGGCATTACCAGTAGAAAGTGGGAGGTGCTCATGCCGCTCTACAGAGCACTAGTGAGACCTCATTTGGAGTATTGTGCTCAGTACTGGAGACCATATCTCCAGAAGGATATTGATACTTTGGAGAGAGTTCAGAGAAGAGCTACTAAACTAGTACATGGATTGCAGGATAAAACTTACCAGGAAAGATTAAAGGACCTTAACATGTATAGCTTGGAAGAAAGACGAGACAGAGGGGATATGATAGAAACTTTTAAATACATAAAGGGAATCAACAAGGTAAAAGAGGAGAGAATATTTAAAAGAAGAAAAACTCCTACAAGAGGACATAGTTTTAAATTAGAGGGGCAAAGGTTTAAAAGTAATATCAGGAAGTATTACTTTACTGAGAGAGTAGTGGATGCAGGGAATATCCTTCCTGCAGAAGTGGTAGCTGCAAATATAGTGGAGGAGTTTAAGCATGCATGGGATAGGCATAAGGCCATCCTTCATATAAGATAGGGCCAGGGGCTAGTATTCAGTATATTGGGCAGACTAGATGGGCCAAATGGTTCTTATCTGCCGACACATTCTATGTTTCTATGTTTCAGTAAAGGGAAGGACAGCACCAGTTCCTTCGGGGCACACTCTTTTGTCCAGGGATTCCTACCAGATGGTGGTTTAGGTGCCCTTGGTGGTATTGGTTTTTAGGTGCCTTGGAGGCAGGGTCCATGGTGTTTGTGACGCCAGCACCATTAGGTGCAAAGGAAGGTGGTAGAAAGGATAAGGAGTCAATTGTTGAAAACAATGGAACCTTTACTTGACCAATTGTCTCAGGGTAGTCAGTACAGTTCATTTATATATGTCCGCAGAGGCGTGTGGTAATAGACAACTTGGCGCCTAGTCGTCCGGCTGTGTCCAGGGGCTTTTAAGCTTCTCCCGGTCACTCCACTAGACTTACTCTATATCCATAAGAAACTCTGGTCTGTGCTAGGTAGCTGTAATACTGCTTCCCTTGCTCCCTCAGCTTGATCAGGGCCAAAGGTGCTAAAGTGGTAGCTACATCCTGGACAGGTGCTGCTCCGCACCTCCTCACACATAACTCACTTACTTCCTGTGCTGCACTGTTTTCTAGTATTAGCATCCCCTTGTATGAGGTGCCAGCACCACCTAGGGGTGAATAGATGTAATGACACTAACAGCCTGTTATAAGGAATTTACAGTTTACCTACAGCATTAAATTGACATAACATATACATAAGTTTGAAGTGCCCATGACCATCACTGAGTGGGACACTGCAACTGTGCTGTCAGTAATATGTGTTTTGGCTGTGAAGTGGACCCCTTCAAATTTTGCTATAGAGCCCAGTCTTTTCTAGTTATGCCCCTGCTAATATTATATTGTATGCATGAGCATCATTAATTACTACAGTTGAGGCCATGTTCCCAGTTGACTGTTCAAGGATTTTCATCTCTACTTGCACAAAAATTAGGTATTCCTGATGGGCAAAGGGGCAGTAAAGAATCCGTCCAGAGTTCTTTTTCTTATTTCTTTGTCCTGCTCACAGAGATGGCCGCACATGCTCAGTTTCATCCTTCTTCTGCCTACTAAGCTGTTATAGGCAGAGCCTGGACATGCCCCCTGAGCTGTGATAGGCAGAGCCTGGACACGCCCCCTGAGCTGCAGCAGAAAAGACACTCCCCATGAGCTGTCAGCGTGATATAAATCTAGCAGAGCAATGAATGGAGAGACCTCTGGATCTATGTGAGGTACAGGGCTGTTTCTAGCCTTTTTAGAAATAAATTGCCATGTAGAAGGCTTGCACAATAAAATATTACCTTATTTTGCAGATGACACTAAAATGTGTAACATAATTAACACGGAAGAGGACAGTATACTGCTACAGATGGATCTGGATAGATTGGAGGGTTGGGTAGAGAAGTGGCAGATGAGGTTTAACTCTGACAAAAGGACAGGAATTTTAGTGGACAGCAAACTAAGCTTTAGAAACCAGTGTCAGGCAGCTGCTGCCAAGGCCAATAAGACAATGGGTTGTATTAAAAGGGGCATAGATGCTGTGATGGGAACATAGTCCTACCACTTTACAAATCACTAGTTAGACCACACACTGAGTACTGTGTACAGTTCTGGGCTCCTGTGAACAAGGCAGACATAGCAGAGCTGGATAGGGTCCAGAGGAGGGCAACTAAAGTAATAACTGGAATAAGTGGACTACAGTGCCCATAAAGATTATCAAAATTAGGGTTATTCACTTTAGAAAAAAGATGACTGAGGGGCGATCTAATAACTATGTATAAATATATCAGGGGACAGTACAGAGATCTATCCCATCATCTATTTATCCCCAGGAATGTGAATGTGACTGTGAGAAGAGGATTCTTTACGGTAAGAGCAGTGAGACTATGGAACTCTCTGCCTGAGAAGGTGGTAATGGTGAATTCACTAAAAGAGTTCAAGAGGGGCCTGGATTTCTGGAGTGTAATAATATTACAGGCTATAGCTACTAGAGAGGGGTCATTGATCCAGGGAGTTATTCTGATTGCCTGATTGGAGTCGGGAAGGAAATTTTTCCCTTAAGGAAAACCTGTCACCAGTTTTATGGTGTCCTAACTAAGGGCAACATAAATAAGTGACTGATTTGCTTAGCAAACTATGCTGGGTCACTTTCTTTAATTGAGCCAGTCAATCTGCCAACATATTGTATTGAAAAGCTCCAGCTGATAATGATGAGTCCTGAATATTCATGAGCTCCTGACACTCCCCGCCCACCTGCTGCTGAATGACAGTTTTTTTGCATAGGAATCTGAATTAAATATACGCTGGACTCAATGACATCACGCTGGACTCGAATCAGCTCATTAGCATGCGGTATGCGGCATCTTTGTGTGTATATTATGAGGTAACCATCCGACACACCAGTAAGTGAATACATCTAAGGTACTTTTTAGTAGTTAATGATTGTATATGATTAGTTAGATTATAATCAAATATCCACATGACAGGTTCCCTTTAAGTGAGGAAAATTGGTTTCTACCTTATGTTTTTTTTTTTTTGCCTTCCTCTGGATCATCTTACAGGAAAACAGGCTGAACTGAATGGACAGATGTCTTTTTTCAGCCTTATAAACTATGTTACTATGTTACTATGTACTATATTATCTCTGATTTTCATTTTCTACATTAGTCATGGGATAACCACTTTAAATAAATAGAACCTAATGACAAGTGATTGTCTCCAAAGCCAGCCATTTTTTTTTTTTGTCCTGGACCTTTGGGACCCAATATGGTAGTAAAGCCTAGGCCCACCTGATGGTCCTCTGGCGCTCTGGTGGGCGAGCCCGACTCTGTACTCGAGAAACATATGGATAGGGTCACAGGATTACAAATTTAACACTGTTGTTTGCCTATGGCATAGAATTAAGATTGTGAGCCCTGACCATTGCTGTACAGCGCTGCAGAATGTGTTGGCGCTATATAAGCAACAGCAAATAAATTGGATGCACACTCTAAATTTAATATGCTTAGAGTTTGTTTTCGAAAATACTGTATTATTAATACAATACTAGTGGAGTATGTCTTGTAATACATTACTAATACATAACTAGTAGTAGAGTATGATTTTAATTTATTATTAATACCTTACTGGTAGAGTATGATTTGTAATAGATTACTAGTAGAGTATGATTTATCAAACATTACCAATACATTGCTAGTAGAGTATGGCCTGTAATACATTACTAATACATTAATAGTAGAGTATGATTTCTAATGCATTACTGATACATTACTAGAAGAGTATAATATTGTAATACATTACTAATATCTTACTAGTAGAGTATGATTTCTAATACATTACAAATAGGGTTGAGTGAATTGAAGTATCCGAAGTGGAATTCAATCCGAATTTCAGGGGAAGCTGAATTTCCTCGTGCTTCGTGGTAACAAATCAATTGTCCCTGAAGCGGCGGTAAAAAAAAATTATACTCACCTTATCCATTTGAGTACAAAGAGGCCGCTGAGGTCATCTTGATTGAAGAACCTGTGCAAAATCTCGTGCGCGGTGACGTATAACGTCACCACGCCGGACAGCATGATGACATCATTACGCCCGCACAAGATTTCGCGCAGGATCTTCAATCAAGATGACCTCAGCGGCCTCTTCACGCTCAAATGGTTAAGGTGAGTATTTTTTTTAACTGATTAACCCCTGAAAGCCCTAACTTTTCACCTGAGATGCCACGATGAATGCAGCATCAGCGCCCACTACTTACAAAAAATGCACTTCATGATTAAGTAATTCGTCACATAGTGAATTTCTTTATAAAACGTTTTAAAACTTTGCTCATCACTAATTGCTGATACATTACTAGAAGAGTATGATTTCTAATACATCACTAATACATAACTAGCAGAGTATGTTTTCTAATGGATTACTACTGGTGTTATGAGTTATAGACCAGAACATATACTTCAAAACCAGCCTTGTAATAATCCATGTTTTTCAATAAATAACATGTTCTCATGATCAGGGAACTTGGGTGCATCTTTGTTCTCAAACACCAGGATTTTCGGCCTTGGGAACCCTACCGAATTACATGCTGGTTGAAAGGAATAATATTTCATATTCATGTTTGGTATGCCTGGGTTGGTAGAAATATCCTGGAATACTTGCCTGTTATATTATCTTTCCCAGAAATACCTACAAGAAGTCTTGGTTTAAATTAGAATTATGCCATACAACCTTTTACTTGTTACATGTAATTAGGCAGCCTCCTGTCACATGACTAGGCTCCTCCTAGGCGGACTGGCTAAAACCATTCAACATTTTCATACTGTAAACTACACATTGGTTCGGATGCCAGAGATACACTTAGCTGTGTATGTCTGTTCTATTTCAGCTGTTCTCCCAGCATGGATGCCTCACTGATCTAATTGGCATGCGATTCATTACTTCATCTCTTTTATTTCTGTACTGTTTCCTTTACTTTTGCATATTACATTTCCTTGCTGTGTTACCATTGAAGGCCAATGTGCTGTCATATACTAGAACGCAGTGTGTTCCTGTTAGTTCTGTGCATCTGTAACCGGGGTGTTTGTGTGGATGTGTGGTCGTTTTTGGGGGTCGATTCACTCCTTGTGTGCGTTAGGCTAGTGTGAAAGCGCGGGTGAAAGTGAAATTCCCTCTTACAGTCACATCCAAAGTCCTTTGTGTAGTGATTGCTAGAGTACCCATCGTGGCCTGTAATGCTGCGTGTATGCCCTAATGAGCTAATACATTACTAAAAGAGTATGATTTCTAATACATTACTAATGCATTACTAAAAGAGTATGCTTTCTAATACATTACTAATGCATTACTAGTAGAGTATGATTTCTAATATATTACTAAATACTAATACATTACTAGGAGAGTATGATTTCTAATGCATTGTATGATTTCTAATACTTTACCAATATATTATTAGTAGAGTATGATTTGAATGCATTACTAATACTTTACTAGCGGTGTATGATTTCTAATGCATCACTAATATATTACTAGTACAGTAGGATTTGTAATGCATTGCCTCACTGTATCGGTATAGAATTAGATATATTTTATGTTTTCTTCTTTTCTTTCTTTATAAACATTGCTGCTTTCAACATTCTGATGGAAAACAGACAGCAGATTAACCCCTACACTGACAGACAGGAGACCTAACAAGTAACTTCCAACTAACAAAAAACAGCAGGATCCTAAATTTAGTTCTAAGGGCCCTTTCTCAAGCTCAAAAAAAGCCTCATAGTGTTGGGCTGAAAAGTTGCAGTTGGGGTGAATAAAGTTGGTCCACTACCCTTTCACCTATTCTGGAGTTTTACCTCTTTCTTTGTTTTTCACAGTGCTGCTGTTTATTTCTGTTTAAGGTATTTATCTATCTACTTATCAATCAAATATCTTTCATATCTATCTCTCATATCTATCTATTTATATCTGTTTTTCTGTTCTGTTATAGGACAATACCAGAGCCTGACGGACTCCATTGTCTATACCAGTGTTTATAGGGTTTCTTGTATTGCATTCTGGTATTCTGCCAGACAAAATTCTGCTACATGTAGTTTTACTTTGTTCTTTTCTGCCGGAAACAGGAGCCTTCATCACAGGTTCTGAACAGGTAAACATCTTCTGATATATTATTTTCTCTGGAAAGGCACAATTGCCATCACATCAAATATGGACTGATATTGACATAGATGACATGAGAGAATAACCAAAATATTTCAGTATGTAAAATACCCATGGGAAGTAAAGGTTTTACATCAATTACTCATTATTTCATGCCATGAGACATAAGTGTAGTACTCAGTACACAACAGAACTTGTATAGACAGTATATGAATGCTTGACATGTACATTATCTGCATGTGTATTTTTCCTAGAAATTTTCCTCTTGGGAGTTTTGAGGGAAATTTCCTGTGGTATTTGGGGTCACCTTTGTACGGGTAAACACCCTGATTTATGCCAACTGTTAGGGGTAAGTGAAAAATCAGTCTCCAGTATATACTAGGTCAGCTCTGGCACAACTGCAGTAGTCCCTGGTGTTTCCCACTCCTGAGGGTTGGCTAGACATTTATCCAGGCATGGGATTCAGCCAGTTCCCTCCAGTTCTCCAGTCCTGATCTGTTTTTAAAAATGACAACTGTATCGGAGAACCATGTCACTGGCTGAGTCCTGATCCGGTGCTCTGGTGGCAGCAGGGTAACTGGTGATGTTGGCTTCCATTGCTTCGCATGCAGCTGATAGTTTAGCTCCTTAGTTGGGTGGTATGTGTGTGTAGTGTATATATTGCGTATTTATTAGTGAGGATCACAAATATTCGAATTTCGATTTTTTATCGCGAATATAGGTACTTCGAAAATTCGCGAATATTTCGAATATAGTTATATATATTCGTAATTTTGAATATTCAAATTCATTTTTATTAGATTTTTTTTTTAAATCAGTACACATGATCCCTCCCTGCTTCTAGCTTGTGGGCCAATAAGAAGGCTGCAATATACTTGACTTTAGGAGTAGTAGTGTTTGCGAATTTTGCTCTATATTCGTTTTTTTTTGAATATTCACTATATTGCTATATATTCTTGTTTTAGAATATTACGAAGTTATAGCAATATAGCGAATATTCGCAGGGCCGGCTCCAGGCTCATGTGGGCCCTTGGGCGATAAAGTCTGAGTGGTCCCCCTTACAGAGTGATAACTCTCTGAGTACAGATAATATAGTAGATATCACCTGCAGTCCTATGTAACAACACAGATAAGACAATGATCTGAGTACAGAAAATGTAGTAGTGTTACCTAAAGTCCTATGTAAAACCACAGATAACACTAGTGCTAATAATGTGTTAGTATTACCTGAAGTCCTATGTAAAACCACAGATAACACTAGTGCTGATAATGTTGTAGTGTTACCTGCAGTCCTATGTAAAACCATAGTTAACACTAGTGTAGATCATGTGGTAGTGTTACCTACGTCCTTAGTGTGCCTCTCTGTGCCTCTCCCACGGACTCCATGCTGGCGGCGCTGCCTCCTCTTCCATCTTCTTCTTCCCCGCACAGAACGTCCTGATGCAGCAGCGTCAAGAAATAGGAACACTGTGGGCATGGTGATGGTGACGCACACACACACAAAGGACACACACACACTAGGATGGTCAAATACACACGGACACATACACAGAGACAGAAACACGCACAGGGACAGACACACAAACAGGGTCGTCAAATACACACATAGGGACACACACAGGGACAGACACATACACATGGACAGACACTTATGCAATGGTGAGATTGTCAACCAACTTCTATCTGATGTGTGTGGCCACCTTTAGGGGACATTAAAAGGGAATTCCACCTTTAGTTATGCTCCAACCTTTTGTTACCTTCTAATATGACTCCCACTAATTCCCAGTACTGAGGGGACATGGACTAGGGTGTAAAAAGGAATTATTAACATGTACCAGAAAGTGGTCTATACTGTAACCCATTAGGTACTGGCTAGACTGTGGTATGGAGTCTAAGCAATGCCTCAGATACACACATAGGGACAGACACACACACACGTAGGGACAGACACACACAGCTAGGCCTCACCACATTCCAGCCTTGCTCTTCTCTGTACAGGAACACAGCTCTCTGCTTCTCCAGCTCCTCTTCCACTGGTCACATGGGTGGATGACATCAGGAAGGTCCTTTAGCCCAGTAGGAAACTCCATCTACCCTGTTCTGAGTCCTGGGGCCGCCCATCCCAGCAGTGCACATGGCGAAAATTGTCTGCATTGCCCTAGAATTCAGAACAGGCAGTTAAATGAAGACCAGGACACAGCTGCAGGAGAGAGAGGGCAAAGTGCCCCCCCCCAGGAGCAGTGAACCCTGGCACTTTCCCGGGTGTGTCCGGGTGCTGACGTCGGCCCTGACCCCAGGCTTTGGCTCTGAAGCAATAAATAGGGGGAATAATTGAGGGATTTGAAAAGAGAGGTTGAGTCTAAACTTTGTTTAGACCAGTTGTATGTGAGTAATGCTGTAGATGGACAGGTCTACTCCCCTGTGTAAATTCCACATTAGCCCGTGGCAGCTCATGCGTGACACATGCCATTTGCTCAGGCCCTTTAAAGAGGCCACTTTATTTGTTAGTCGGCAGAACTACAGGATGATGTCATTACACTCCTTCATGTCCTGGATGGGATGCTGACAAATCTGATTGACAAGTGGACAGAAGATGTGGTACCTCCAGTTCACAGCCACCTGAGACCAGAGGCAATGGAGGAGGAAATAAATGCCCAGGAATTTTATACACAACTTGTGGTTTATCTCCCCAAGGGACAGGAGAAGAGCAGGAGTGCGACGTCAAAGATGATGCAGATGACCCTGACAGACCATGCCAGTATGCAGTGGAGATGGAGGTAGGGAGGCCCTCCAAGTCCCTTGCGCAAATGGCCAGAGTCCTTCTGTCATGTTTGTGTAGTGACAGCCGCATTGTCAGGATTTGGCAGAGGGACTACTGGTTGTCCATATTGTAAGACCCTCGTTACCGCAAAAAATTGGGGCATTTTTTAGCAGGGCTGTGGAGTCTGTAGATAAATGCTCCGACTCCAACGTTTTTGGTACTTTTGCATTTTATACATTCCTTGAAGGAAAGAAAGGCAACATACATGTCATTACCACAGAACTACTGGCTAGGAAGCTGCTGCCTTCTCCTTTGTGTGCTGATCTTCTGCTGAAGATAGGGCAGTGGGAGGATCCAGGAAGGGGCATTTATTTTAAAACATGATTTCCCTAGTAGAATCCCATAGTCATGTTTAAAGTTTAAGCTAACAATCTGAGTTTATAGGCTTTTATAGCCTTAGCTAAATGACAGCAGTTTTTCAATTGGTTTACAGCTTCAGTCTTTAACTATTGACTATCCATTCCCTTCACTTATACAAGTGTCTAGTCCTGCAAAAAACATATTTACTTAATCAGTTATCAGTGAGAGGCTAGGTTAACCATGGGCGTTGCGTTCCCTGTAACAGCGGAACACATCACAATGGAAAGTATAAGTATTGCCGCTCCTTAACTGTGCGTTGCATGCCATATAGTGAAGCATGTGAAAAGCATGGTTCTTCATGTTCACTTTACGTGTTCGTTTTGCGGTAACGTGACGCACTGCATGCATTGGCCTTTATTCTTACAGTAGAGAAGTACTGTATTTTTCGCAAAAGTGGGGGAAAAAATAGCAGTGCGTCTTATGGGGCAAATGCTGCGACCGTCCGATGAATAGGTTGAGAGGGAGGAGGGGCTGGGGGCCGGCATCTGTTTCTGTAATGGCAGCGGGGCCCGGTGCAGTCACTGCATTCTACTATGAAATAATTCACTGGCACTCGAAATGTTGATATGAGTGAAAAAGATTTTTTTTTATTTTGAAATGCCACCAATACATATTAGTTGTGAGGGCCAACGTTTCGGTCCTCCCCGACCTTGTTCACGGCCTATTAATTATAATAGCATACAATCAGTATATTGAAAATTAAACAGAAATTTTTAGCAGTAAGAAAGAAAATTTACAAACATCTAGGGGCAAGTCATGTATCTATATATACAATATCCCATATAATAGTATTTAAAGCTGCAAATATAGATCAAAAATCAAAGAATAAACTGATCATGGGATAATAGTCACAGAAAAATATCTATATATGATCTACATCAGAGACATTAGAGAGCATCAAAGTACCAAAATACAAGAACTAGTACATGAAAACACAAGAACTATACCAGAAATGTTCAAAATAAAAATGTAGCACAATATTAAGTAAAAAGGCTCTATGGGACAATCGCAGTCTGAACATATATATATAAAGAGGAGGAGGGCTGTAGTCAATTGAACCATTCAAAACCAATAGGTCTATGTGGGTGTCACATTCCAAGGAATATAGTAATAGTTTAACTTGCTAAATGAATATAAACCACCTAATGGTTTAAAACAGTGAAAATGCTGGACACACACATAGAGTAATATATAGGGTAGAGAACATAAAACAGATCGGGAGATCCAAAGATTTAAAAATTCGGATCGAAAAACAGAACAATTGATCCCTGATGCGAAAATTACACAATATTCGTTTAGAACGACGAATTAAAGTATGTTATTGGATTAGATTCCAACCTAGTATCAGAGAGCAGACTTCAAACTAAAATCCACGGGTCAGATAACAAATAATAATTAAAGAAGTGTAGAGATATTAGTATATTAGTGTATTCATATTTGGAATATATTCATTAACATTGATGAATTAGTTTATTAAATCTAACGGACATGAACAAGATACTATAGTTCCATAAAAAGGTCCTACCTGTGGATACAGTCATTTTGTCTGCAATAATCATATGGAGAAAAAAGAAAAAAGAATATTATAAATCATTGTATATAAAATTCAAAATCACGATTTAGGCCCAAAGGAGCTAATGTCTTTAATTCGTGAATCCAGTATGATTCACGTTTTTGAAGGTAACAATTTGCGATTTCCGCCTCGACGTGACAGGGAGATGTGTTCAATAATTTGGAACCTGAGTTGACTTATATGATGACCGGCCTGAATAAAATGATGAGGTATCGGGAGTTCAGATTTTTTGCAACGTATATCGGATTTATGTTTGCCAATGCGGTCTCTCGCACACTGGGAAGTCTCCCCAACGTAGGCGAGGCCGCACGGGCACTTAATAAGATAAATAACAAAGGAGGTAGCACATGTGAAAAATACTTTTATATTATATGTCTTGCCCGTATGCGGATGCGTGAAGGAACTACCTTTCATAACATTTGTACACTGTACACAGTTTAGACACGGGAAGGTGCCCATTTTTGGACTGGACAACATAGTCTGTCTTAGTGGCTTCCTATCAGGGCCAATATCCGCTTTGATAAGAGTATTACGTAGATTTTTTGGACGCTTATAGCACATTCTAAATGGATTATCAAATTATTTTATATCAGGGTAAAATTTACCTAATAGCGGCCAGTGTTTCTGTATGATCCGTTGAATTTTCGGTACAAAAGGATGGTATGTCACTACCAGTGGAACTCTAGGTGCACAATGTTGTGTTCGTAAAGGTTTCGGTTCCTGGGTACCATGGGTAATCAACTTGATCTCCTTTTCTAGGAGCCCTCGAGGATAACCACATGCTTTAAACTTATCTGACATCTCCATCAGACGTTGTTTCAAGTTGGGTCACTAACTATTCTTGACACCCTAGTAAACTGTGACCGAGGTAATGATGTTTTTGTATTCCTAGGATGACAACTGGAATATAGAAGTAGCGCATTCCGGTCTGTTGGTTTAGTGTAATTATCTATTTTCAAGGAACCAGTGGAATCCTTGGTTACAGAGGTGTCGAGAAAGTTAATTGTGGTTTCATCAATATGGGCAGTAAATTGAAGGTCTTTAACCACATGATTGATATACGTATAAAAAATTTGGAAAGAATCCCTATCTCCAGTCCAAATACAAAAAACATCATCAATAAATCGGCGCCATGTTAGTGCATGAGCTCGAAATAGTGGATGTGGATATACATAATCCTCTTCAAACTGGGCCATGAAAAGGTTGGCATATTGGGGGGCCACATTCGCCCCCATTGCCATACCCTTCTTCAGGATATAATAATAATCCCCAAACATAAAAAAAAATTGTTAAACAAATTGCAGTAATCCAATGCAAAAGGTTTGTTGGTCATTGGTAAGGGTCGTGGTGACTAGTAGATTTGCGAACAGCCTGTACACCCCCATCCTGAGAGATGGAGGTGTACAGGCTGTTGACATCAAGAGTGACCAGAAGTGCATCAAGAGGAATTGTGCCTAGAGAGAGGATAATCTCTAGAAAATGTGACGTATCAAGCAAATATGATTTTGTATTACGTACTAGAGGAGTAAGTATTTTTTCCAAATAAATAGATAATGGTGCCAATAATGAATCAGTTGACGCTACTATTGGACGCCCGGGTGGTTGTTGGAGATTCTTGTGTATTTTTGGCAACACATATATAACTGGCATTATTGGATGATCATTGTGTAGAAATGTATAGGTAGCTTTGTCGATTGTGCCAATCCCTAAATGATAATCAAGATATGACTGTATTTCTTTTTGTATAATAAAGGTTGGATTATTATATGTAAGTTCGTATGTATCAGTGTCGGCCAACTGTCTGTTAATCTCCTGTTTATAATAGGATGTATCCATGACTACTATGGCTCCACCTTTGTCAGCTGGTTTAATTGTAATTGTCTTATCCGTTCTAAATTATTGTAATGCAAGGTATTCAATGTTTGGAAGATTTGAGTGAGACGGATACCGACCCCTCCTAAAGGAGTCGATATTCGCCTGAACCTCACTATCCACCAAACTAATGAAAGCCTCCACCGCATGTGATACTTTAGGGGGCATAAAATTACTCTTGTTCCTCAAACCTAAATGGGCTATAGACAAAGAGTTAGACATTGGTAGTAAAACAGATTCATCAGTATAATCATCTTTAAAGTGTACTTTCAAACGAAGAGACCTAAAGAACCTATTCAGGTCCTGCATAAATGTAAATGGTTGAAAAGAGTCTCTCGGGCAAAAAGACAGTCCTTTTGATAAAACACTGTGTTCAGCTAGAGATAGGGTCCTAGAAGAAATATTAATGACTAGGTTAGTACCTGTGACCTGGTCAGAATCATTGAGGGTTCTGGTTTGTCGGGAGTGTCGTCCCCTGCGTATCCTTGAGATCGTCGTCTGGTTCTGTGGCCCCTCCGGGGAAAAAAAACGGTATGGTCTGCGACGTGAGGACCTGTCGCTCCCAGACGAAGAGGAAGCATAGTCCCCAAATTGTTGATGACCCTGGGATTCGGATTCTTGCCATTGCCAACGATAAATGCGATTTAGTTGATAATCTTCTGTGTCTCGGGTAAATTTTGCCCGTTTTGTTTGTTCAATATACTTTCTATGGTCCTCCAGTATTTTCTCTGTCTTCTTCTTTAGGTCATTCCACTCCTGTGTGGAAGTGGTGGAAACAAGTTGTGCCTCAATCGTTGCAATTTTATCACGGGTCTCAGAAATAGACTTTTGTAGATACTTAATGCTTAGAACAATAATGTCCATTGAACATTTGTTCAATATGATTTCAAATTTATTGCAATATTCCTTGTTGGATGGGAACAGGTTAGGGCGTAGATGTACCCTTAGTCCCCTCGGTATTCTCCCATTTTTATAATATTCAGCCAGTGTGACACAATGCAGTTCTGATGCAATTAATCTTTTTGATTCATGTTCCCAATCACGTGTGCAGAATTCGCTATAAGAAATATGAAGAAACTCACTGGGAGTAGTTATCTGTGAAACAATCCCATCAGCAGTTACGGCATCATATGAAAAGGTGGAAGCAGACAGGAGTAGGTGCTCAAGCTCAAAAGCTGAGAATAAACAAAAATGATGCCTGGCACTCTACTAAAAATAATGTATTCGGTGCTCAGTGATGGAGATTTCCTCCGGTAATAATATGAAATAATTCACGGCACTCGAAATGTTGATATGAGTGAAAAAGATTTTTTTTTATTTTGAAATGCCACCAACAGATATTAGTTGTGAGGGCCAACGTTTCGGTCCTCCCGGACCTTGTTCACGGCCTATTAATTAAAATAGCATACAATCAGTATATTGAAAATTAAACAGAAATTTTTAGCAGTAAGAAAGAAAATTTACAAACATCTAGGGGCAAGTCATACATGTATCTATATATACAATATCCCATATAACAGTATTTAAAGCTTCAAATATAGATAAAAAATCAAAGAATAAACTGATCATGGGATATTAGTCACAGAAAAATATCTATATATGATCTACATCAGAGACATTAGAGAGCATCAAAGTACCAAAATACAAGAACTAGTACATTCGATCAGAATTTTTAAATCTTCGGATCTCCCGATTTTTTTGGTACTTGCAATTTTTCTTACGAAAATATTCATATATTACGAATAACCGGACTTCCGCCATTCCAATTACAAATGCGGACATCCGGTTCTATGATGTTTCTCTAGCATCGCGAGACCAGACTCAGTATAAATACCGGACATGCGCAGGCCACCTAGCGCAACGCCACTATTTCCAAATCAGCTCTACTTGGAGGTATGTATGTGATACTAATTGTTTTATGTACTCTACCCTATATTTTACTCTATGTGTGTGTCCAGCATTTTCACTGTTTTAAACCATTACAGGGAGTGCAGAATTATTAGGCAAATGAGTATTTTGACCACATCATCCTCTTTATGCATGTTGTCTTACTCCAAGCTGTATAGGCTCGAAAGCCTACTACCAATTAAGCATATTAGGTGATGTGCATCTCTGTAATGAGAAGGGGTGTGGTCTAATGACAACACCCTATATCAGGTGTGCATAATTATTAGGCAACTTCCTTTCCTTTGGCAAAATGGGTCAAAAGAAGGACTTGACAGGCTCAGAAAAGTCAAAAATAGTGAGATATCTTGCAGAGGGATGCAGCACTCTTAAAATTGCAAAGCTTCTGAAGCGTGATCATCGAACAATCAAGCGTTTCATTCAAAATAGTCAACAGGGTCGCAAGAAGCGTGTGGAAAAACCAAGGCGCAAAATAACTGCCCATGAACTGAAAAAAGTCAAGCGTGCAGCTGCCAAGATGCCACTTGCCACCAGTTTGGACATATTTCAGAGCTGCAACATCACTGGAGTGCCCAAAAGCACAAGGTGTGCAATAATACTCAGAGACATGGCCAAGGTAAGAAAGGCTGAAAGACCACCACCACTGAACAAGACACACAAGCTAAAACGTCAAGACTGGGCCAAGAAATATCTCAAGACTGATTTTTCTAAGGTTTTATGGACTGATGAAATGAGAGTGAGTCTTGATAGGCCAGATGGATGGGCCCATGGCTGGATTGGTAAAGGGCAGAGAGCTCCAGTCCAATTCTTTTTCACTCATATCAACATTTCGAGTGCCATGAATTATTTCATATTATTACCGGAGGAAATCTCCATCACTGAGCACCGAATACATTATTTTTAGTAGAGTGCCAGCCATCATTTTTGTTTACTGTATTCTACTACACCGGGCCCCGCTCACTGTAGTATACGGTAATCATATCTAACTTGTGGGTATTGTTAAAGTATTCTAATCATCTTAAATCTAGTGCTGTACTACTTACTACAAACTTCTTGGCAGTCAGGAGGCCGGGTGGGTCGCTCAGTAGCGTAGCTCACTGCGTCACGCACCTGCTCTGCCCACTTTATGAATAAAGCAGGCACCGGGCCCCGCTGCCATTACAGAAACAGATGCCGGCCCCCATTCACTACACAGGGACACTGTTATGGGGGGGATCTGTGGATGACACATAAGATAAGATGCTATATATGTGTCATCCACAGATGCCCCCCATAACAGTGCAATCCACAGATGCCCCCACAATGATCCTCCATAACAGTGCCATCCACATATGCCCCCATAACAGTGCCATCCACAAATGCCCCCATAACAGTGCCATCCCCAGATGCTCCCATAACAGTGCCATCCACAGATGCCCCCATAATAGTGTCACCCACAGACCACCATTAGTTCAAAACCCACCAAATGCACACCTTTTGGTTCAAAATATTTTTTTTCTTATTTTCCTCCTCAAAAATCTAGGTGCGTCTTATAGGGTGAAAAATACGATAATTAATTATAACTTTTTGTGAATTGGGACATTTAAACTTGCTTTTTTTTTTTTATTCAAATTTAAATCTAGTAGAAGTCGGAGTCGGTTCATTTTTTGCTGACTCAGAATCCAGGTACCCAAAATTGCCTCCGACTCCGACTCCTCAACTCCACAGCCCTGTTTTATAGACCATCTGAGAGGGATGCAAAAATTGACTACTATAGAGACATGCTCTGTAGTGAGTTGGTTGCTGCCTGTCCTCAGGAAGGTCTAACCGGGGGGACCCTCTGCGCTCACGCTCCACTGCCATGACTGGTGGAAGAGAGGCAGAAGCAGCACCAGCTCCATATGCAGCAACTTCAGTCTAGAGTCTATGATGAAATGTTTTCTTCAGCCGCCTACTGACGAAACCACTCAGCAGCAGGACATGCAGCAGAATCTCACCACCAGCAGGTTGTTTCATACTTGGACTGCAACCTGTTACCCATGATCTAAGATCCCCTGGACTAATAGGCATGCAAACTGGCCGAGTTTGCCTATCGGCATACTTTACTGCCCAGCCAGTAATGTGGCATCAGAGCGGGTGTTCAGTGCGGTGTGGGGCATAGTTACCTCTAAGAGAAGTCGCTTTTCTTCCCAAAATGTTGAGAGACTAACCTTCATAAAGATAAATCAGGTGTGGATCAACCAGGATTTCCAGATATCGGTGACTGATGCAACAGAATAAGATCACTCCACCACTAATGATCCCACTGTAGTGTGGTGGCACACTGGAATATTGTGCAAAATAGGCTGTTACTTCTGGCCATGTGCTGCTGCCACCACTTACCGGTAATTGGGTTTTTCAGAACCCATGACGGCACCATAGAGAGATGGATCCACCCTCACAATTGGACAGGAAGCCTCAGAGCAATCAAAAATGGAACACCCACTTCATCCCTCAGTGTTGATTCCAGAGTAGATCAGTAGGAGCTGTACAAATAGAATTTCAATAACCTCATTCTTTCTTCTTTTTTTGTTTTTTTACTTGAAAGACAGAAACTATTCACATCAACCATAAGCACAGGGCGGGAATTAGAGGGGTGCTGTCATGGGTTCTGGAAAATCCAATTAACGGTAAGCGTAATTATCATTTTTCCCTTCACCCATGACAGCACCATAGAGAGACGGAATAGGCAGAGATATAAAACACCCCTCTGGAGGGACCGTGCTTGAAAAGTAATCTAAGCTAAGAAGACCCAGAAGGAAGCATAGGGAATCCAAAGGCTAACAAGAGGTCTGAACTCAAAAAGTCAAATCAATAAACATCCTAAAACCTAGGAAATTTCAATACTAGACATTATACTTAAAACCCAACATAATCTTACAAAAGAAATCTCATATGGGTTTCTCATCAACTGTTTAGAAAAATAATCATAACAGATTTAATAAAACATCTTTAGAGAAGTACTTATCTTGAAACAGAATGATCAAAACTGAAGATAATTACAGAACACTGATTCCTTTGGTGCAGAATATATTGAGAGACAGATGCTTTGATCCAAGATCCACTGGAGGCCCTTTGTTACTTTTACCACAAGAACTTCAGATGCCAAAATCTCCACATTTCCTCGCTACCTGACATCTATGATGGAACCCTACCATGGCATCCATCCCTTGGAGCTCACGGATCTGCTGCAAGAGGTCCAAAGAGCCCCCTGGACCCTTTAGACCTCCTAGGGTCCCCACAACCGGAAACTACCGCACAAAGGACTCCATCAGAAAAGTGCAGACCCTCCAGGGCCTCTCTGGGAAGCTCTAGATCCACGGAAAGCATTTATAGGGTTTTCCTAGTGAGCCATAACCTCTTGTAGGCCATTCTAACTAAATGTTCCAGCCCATCTTCCCACTCCCAACCAGGAGCCATATAGGGCTTTGTTGGTATGCCATATGTCCTGTAGGCCATCCAAACAATATGGTCCAGCCCATATCTTCACTCCCAACCAAGAGGCTTAAAGGGCTTCGCTGGTATGCCCTACTTCCTGTAGGCCATCCAAATAATATTGTCCAGCCTATCTTCCCACTCCCCACCAGGAGCATTATATGGCTTCGTTGGAGAGCTGTTTGTAGACCATTAAACTACAAATTGTCAACCAGACATAGCCACAGAAATAGTTTAACCTGCAGACATATCCTCCAAGGTAGACCTCCACTGAGAAGTGGCAGCACCTCAGGCACAGCTGGTCACATAGACACCCACTCAGAGCCAAGTACAGTCATCTAGATACTGCTGCATGAGCCGCCAGCCATGTAGACATGGCCGCAGAAGCCGCCAGCCGTGCAAAGTAGGCAGCCGATCAAACTAACTTAACTAGATAAGCCCAGCAGCAAAAGCAGACAGCTACAATGCAAAGCTGCATGAGCAGTCATCCCAGCAAGCATAAACACAGAAGAAATCAGCTCCATAGGTACATGAGGCCATCAAGGCATATACTCAAAGGCAGGCAGCCAGCCAGCTAGAAAGGCACAGACTCAAAGCCATCCAGCCAAAGACTCAAAGACAGCCAGCCAGCCAGCCAAAGACTCAAAGGCAGCCAGCCAGCCAAAGACTCAAAGGCAGCCAGCCAGCCAAAGACTCAAAGGCAGCCAGCCAGGCAAAGACTCAAAGGCAGCCAGCCAGGCATAGACTCAAAGGCAGTCAGCCAGGCACAGACTCCAAGGAAGCCAGCCAGCCAGGCACAGACTCAAAGGCAGCCAGCCAGATAGGCACAGACTCAAAAGCAGTCAGTCAGACAGACATAGTCACAAAAGGGGATTAAATGACCAGGTATAGACACACAGGCATTCAGCCAAACAGGCATAGACGCACAGGCGTTCAGCCAACAGGGCATGGACGCAAAGCCCTGACAGGCATAGACGCATAGCGTTCAGCCAGACAAGCATCGGAATTCAGCCAAACCAAGATAAGATCAAAGGCATTCAACCAGGAAGGCCAGAAGTCAGTCACCCAGTTCCCAAAGCCAAGTGGCAGCCACCCAGGCCCCAAAGCCATGAGGCAGTCAACCAAGCCCGAAGCCAAGAGGCAGCCACCCAGGCCCCGAAGCCAAGAGGCAGCCACCCAGGCCCCGAAGCCAAGAGGCAGCCACCCAGTCCACGAAGCCAAGAAGCAGCTACCCAGGCCCCGAAGCCAAGAGGCAACCCGGGCCCCAAAGCCATGAGGCAGTCAACCAGGCCCTGAAGCCATGAGGCAGTCAAGCACATAACACAAATATTGGCTGTATAACCTAAGTTCAATCCATCATAAGGTGTTCCTTGTTTCACAGTCCTGGAAGCTGCATGCCCCAGGCTCCTCTGTCCGGAGGACAGGAAACTACACTGAGGGAGAAAGTGGGTGTTACCTTTTTTCATTGCTCTGAGGCTTCCTATCCAATTGTGGGGGCGGATCCATCTCTCTATGGTGCTGTCATGGGTGAAGGGAAAAAAAATAATGCTGTACATTGAGCATCTGTAAGGCCTCTTTCACATGATCAGTATTTGTTAGCCAAAAACAGTGTGTCCAAAACACTGATCAAATACTGACTGTCTGAAAGAGGCTTTCTGGATGCTCAAAATACAGACTTCTTGTTCTTTAGCTTTCTGTTTTTCTGACAGATCAGAAGAACGGAAAAATAAACTGTGAAATAAACAAAGCCTTACTGCCACTGCTGATGCCCCCTTTCCCCACTCTGTCATGGGGCCACTATTGTCACTGGTACTGCCACCCTCCCCACTATGTCATGAGGTCACTACTTGAATCTTGGGGCACGGTTAAGTCCATGGCAATAAATTAGACCTGACGGTAACAGTGACCTGTAATACTGACGAACAGTAAATATACAGTCGTGGCCAAAAGTTTTAAGAATTACATAAAAATTGGAAATTGGAAAAGTTGCTGCTTAAGTTTTTATAATAGCAATTTGCATATACTCCAGAATGTTATGAAGAGTAATCAGATGAATTGCATAGTCCTTCTTTGCCATGAAAATTAACTTAATCCCAAAAAAACCTTTCCCCTGCATTTCATTGCTGTCATTAAAGGACCTGCTGAGATCATTTCAGTAATCGTCTTGTTGACGAGCACAAGGCTGGAGATCATTATGTCAGGCTAATTGGGGTAAAATGGCAGACTTGACCTGTTAAAAGAAGGGTGATGCTTGAAATCATTGTTCTTCCATTGTTAACCATGGTGACCTGCAAAGAAACGCGTGCAGCCATCATTGCGTTGCATAAAATGGCCTAGGTCACTAGTTCCCTGTCCGCTCCTGCTGATAGCACAGTACCTACAGAACAGCTTATTCATGACTGTAGGTGCACTAGAAAGTAATGCACACTGCGGTACACTTTCCCTGCAGTTTATGTTCCAAGCCTTCACACTGAGATTGGGCCACCAAGTGGGATGAATATGATTAGGCAGAGTGGACTAGATATACCAGATTTAGCGCGATTCGTGACGTATTAATTCGTAACAAATCTAATTTCTTGTCAAAGTTCGGCAAATAAGCCAAATCGAATTTTTCGAAATTTCGCTCATCTCTAATTACTTGTAGAAGAAACTTGTTTTCTGGCTCTTTTAAGAAATCCATTCAGGCACTTCCCAAAAGAATCCCTAGAAACACCAGGTAAGCAATGCTGTACAAAACTACGAACCTGTAGGAAGGTAAAGTGGTTAGTAGCAAGGAAATTTCAAAGGTGCAGCCTCAAAGGAAAGAATTAAATTCCAGGAGGGTCAAGTAAGTTTAAGAGAGAGCAGCCCAGTTCGTCAAAAGTTTTATATAAAGTTGCAAGAAAAAGTATGTGAACCCTTTGGAATGATATGGATTTCTGCACAAATTGGTCATAAAATGTGATCTGATCTTCATCTAAGTCACAACAATAGACAATCACAGTCTGCTTAAACTAATAACACACAAAGAATTAAATGTTACCATGTTTTTATTGAACACACCATGTAAACATTCACAGTGCAGGTGGAAAAAGTATGTGAACCCCTAGACTAATGACATCTCCAAGAGCTAATTAAAGTGAGGTGTCAGCCAACTGGAGTCCAATCAATGAGATGACATTGGAGGTGTTGGTTACAGCTTCCCTACCCTATAAAAACCACACACCAGTTCTGGGTTTGCTTTTCACAAGAAGCATTGCCTGATGTGAATGATGCCTCTCACAAAAGAGCTCCCAGAAGACCTACGATTAAGAATTGTTGACTTGCATAAAGCTGGAAAGGGTTATAAAAGTATCTCCAAAAGCCTTGCTGTTCATTAGTCCACGGTAAGACAAATTGTCTATAAATGGAGAAAGTTCAGCACTGCTGCTACTCTCCCTAGGAGTGGCCGTCCTGTAAAGATGACTGCAAGAGCACAGTGCAGACTGCTCAATGAGGTGAAGAAGAATCATAGCGTGTCAGCTAAAGACTTACAAAAGTCTCTGACATTTGCTAACATCCCTGTTAGCGAATCTACGATACGTAAAACACTAAACAAGAATGGATTTCATGGGAGGATACCACAGAAGAAGCCACTGCTGTCCCCAAAAAACATTGCTGCATGTTTACAGTTTGCACAAGAGCACCTGGATGTTCCACAGCAGTACTAGCAAAATATTCTGTGGACAGATGAAACCAAAGTTGAGTTGTTTGGAAGAAACACACAACACTATGTGTGGAGAAAAAGAGGCACAGCACACCAACATCAAAACGCCATCCCAACTGTGAAGTATAGTGGTGGGGGCATCATGGTTTGGGGCTGCTTTGCTGCGTCAGGGCCTGGACGGATTGCTATCATCGAAGGAAAAATGAATTCCCAAGTTTATCAACACATTTTGCAGGAGAACTTAAGGCCATCTGTCCACCAGCTGAAGCTCAACAGAAGATGGATGTTGCAACAGGACAACAACCCAAAGCATAGAAGTAAATCAACAACAGAAAGGCTTAAACAGAAGAAAATACGCCTTCTGGAGTGGCCCAGTCAGAGTCCTGACCTCAACCCGATTGAGATGCTGTGGCATGACCTCAAGAAAGCGATTCACACCAGACATCCCAAGAATATTGCTGAACTGAAACAGTTCTGTAAAGAGGAATGGTCAAGAATTACTCCTGACCGCTGTGCACGTCTGATCTGCAACTACAGGAAACGTTTGGTTCAAGTTATTGCTGCCAAAGGAGGTTCAACTAGGTTTTAAATCCAAGGGTTCACATACTTTCTCCACCTGCACTGTGAATGTTTACATGGTGTGTTAAAAAAAATAATGGGAACATGTAATTCTTTGTGTGTTATTAGTTTAAGCAGACTGTGATTGTCTATTGTTGTGACTTAGATGAAGATCAGATCACATTTTATGACCAATTTGTGCAGAAATCCATATCATTCCAAAGGGTTCACATACATTTTCCTGCAACTGTATAAGTGGATGACCCCCCCCCCCCCACAAAAAAATAAAATAAATGATTTGTTGTACCTGTTTTTTATACCATATGTACATATTTTGGCACCTTAGGACTGCTGTTATGAGTTTCATTATATGTGCATCTAGTGTACTGATACATAGAGACTTATTCCTTACAATACATGACTGAACGCAGATGTCACATCATGTTGTCAGACTGAATAGGAATACCACCATGGGGCTCTATGCAGTTAGTCCTCCAGGCAGGTTGGCATTTGTCTATTGGATGTGACAATGGGGTCATAGTCCTTTCACTCATTCTGTTTTTCATGTTATCATGTGGTTGGGCTATAATAGTCCTTGCTAGTAGAAGTTTATAATATCAGAACCGCTGTCTGGCATTTTGCGCTAAAGATGGCCATACACATTAGCCTAAAGTTAATTAAAATGGATGATTTCAACCAAAACAATCATTTATCGTGTGGATGGATGGATGATCATTTAGCCCACGATGACAGACCATTATCATTTCAAAAAATGTATTCCATTCCCAGAAAGGTCTTTCGTCCATCCTCTGGTTTTATTGGAACAACTTTAACGTCCAATATGGACTAAAATATGTATGGCAGTGCCTGCGAAGTGATCGCTCACCAGATGATGTTTTTTTTCAATTGCTGTTCAGCCATCAACCTACTTCTATCTAATGTGTATGGCCTGCTTAAGGATGTTTTTTTTTTACATTCAGGTTTTTGTGTGCAATTTACAAAGACATAGCTGGATTCAAATAAAGAAGACTCAGACTTTCCTTCACACATGTCCTCCATTTATGATCCACCCCTGGCTTTCTCTCTTTATAGACACCCTACTGGCACAGGGGCGGATTGGGAACTTTAAGAGGTCCTGGAAAAAAACTAAAAGTTACAAAGTTACCACTACCATCTGTCATAGACTTACATTAGAGCTTCAATAATACTCAATGGTACTGACACAGCAGTTTTTCCAGACACAAACAAGTATCCAGATATAACAACACAACTAAACCAGACATTCAAAAGTCAGCCTCTTTGGTTTTGGTGGTAAACAAGTTTGGCTTTTTCCCAAAACATGCTCTTCTTTAAACCTTATGATAGCTGTGGAAAATTACCAGCTTCTCATTCAAAGTCCCAAAAGTCTTTCAGTATTCATTAACCCTTTCCACAGAGCCTTGCAAATACAGTGCAAATGAACAGGATATATATCACAACATACATATAAATTGCAGTTACACAGTATTAAACAGTATAAGTCAACTCAAGTTAACCCTTTAAAGTGAAATACAGTAAGAAGTTGATGACTTTGCATAGATGAAACAGGGGCAAATTTCCAGACTTCAAAGTACTCCTGCTCTAGGACACTACAGGTGCATCAGCCCAACTGGAAATTTCCATGTAGAATATAAGGCCAGTCTGCCCCTGGGCACATCATATTAGAGGGGTCCCCTCTTCACCTCTTTCTGCTTTGAGCTGGCCCCAGCACTTTATTTCATGGATTTGAATGGAAACAATTCAGAACAGGGAAAATGTCTGGCTGCAGCTTAGCTTGGCAGTTAGCTGTTACTTTACTTAGCTGGAGTCATGGTTATCTGCTTATTGCTGGAGTGGCTTCATTTGCAAAAAGTGTCTTCATAAAATAATCTCTTCAGTAGTGATATCATATCGGGACACAGTGCCTCAGACTATTTAATGATATCACTAACATAGTACATCCAGTTGGGATTTTTGTGTATTTCATTGAATGGTGATGTCACAGGTTTCTATAGACTAGTGATGTCAGCAAGGGGATATATTTTTTCAAGTGTTCAATGTTTCATATCTAAAGTCAATGATAGTCACAAACTATAATGTGCTGCACTGTGATATCATTTAATTGCCTAGTGATGTCACAAACAGGACATTAGTTTCCATTTGTACCAGGCTACCATGATGATGTCACCATGATGCACATTTCATATGACATCATAAGGAAAGTGCATCGCCCTCCTGCATTCTGTGCTCAGCAGGGCTTTCACATTGTTTTGCCTTTTCCACAGATGATAAATTTGCAAACTTAAACCCTATTGTCCTGAAGATCAATTTCCATTAGAACAATTTATTGTTGTGTAGAAAAACGCAGATGCCGCGGATATCTAATGGGTGATATAAACAACTTTAGACAGCGTACTGTAGTTTGGTTAAGTACATATTGATTCATGGTATCTTCTTCACATATCATTTAGACATTTCGCTCTATGAATAAGGACAAATTAATATGCCGATAGAAAAACACTCCTTACCCACATCGCACAGGATCCTGCAGTAATGTTTGGCTACAACAGTATCTAAGCAGAGAAAGATACAGAGATTAACTGACTACTCAAAACATCTGAGCGGGATGAGATACGTATGATCCACATACAGTACATGCAAACATATTTTTCAACCCAAAAGATTCTATTCATTCTGATTTAAGGGGTACATTTATGTTTCACTGCATTTCACTGCATAAATTGCAATCTGACCACACAGTGTATAAAAACTCTAGTTCTTCTGATCCGTTTGGGGCCGCTTGTGAGAGCCTTGAAACGGATCTCACAGGCGGACCCAGAAACGGCAGTGTAAAAGTAGCCTAAGGCACACCTGTGCAATATTCATGCTGTCTAATCAGCACCTTGATATGCTGCACCTGTGAGGTGGGGTGGATTATTTCAGTAAAGGAGAAGTGCTCACTAACACAGATTGAGGCCCCATGCACACGACCGTTGTTGTGTTCCGTTCCGCAAAATGGGGTTCTGTTGTTCCGTGACCCGTTTCCGTGTGTCTTCCTTTATTTTTGGAGGATCACCAGACATAAAGGAAAGTAAAAAAAAAAATCTAAGACAGGTTTGCCATGCAAATGATAGGAAAAAAAACTGACACGGACGCGTGGACGCGGATGACAATCTTGTGTGCCTCCGTGTTTTTTAGTGGTCCCATTGACTTGAATGGGTCCGCGAACCGTCATCCGTGAAAATATTAGGACAGGTTATATTTTTTGGACGTACTGGAACCACGGATCACGGACGCGGATGACAAACGGTGCATTAGCCGAGTTTTCAACGGACCCATTGAAAGTCATGATAAATAGAACAACGGACACGGAATAAAACAACGGTCGTGTGCATGAGGCCTTAGACAGATTTGTGAACAATATTTAACAGTAATGGGTCTTTTGTGTATGTAGAACATGTTTCAGATCTTTGAGTTCAGCTCATGCAAAATGGGAGCAAAACCAAAAGTGTTATATTTTTGTTCAGTGTATATAAAAAATAAAAATAAAATAAACATCCAAAAGTGGCAGAGGTCCCATGTTGGAATTGGAACATAAGAATTGTCTCCTGTCTCAGTATTCACTCTTCTCCAGAATCATCAGTCCATTAGAGATTGGGGGGCCTCAGAAATCGAAGAGAGAGAAAGGTTATGCTCCTTCAAGTCAGTTCACATTTAGCATTTCTGTAGTATTTATATCCCGGGGACTTTCTCCTCATACTTTGGCAGGCAGCTAAAAGAACTGTATGTGCCATCCAAAGACCAAGTTTGGCCATGTAGAGGTGGAATCAGATTTCCAAGTTTCCAGATGACATGAACAAAATATCTGCTAATAATAAACAAATAAAAAATGAAAATAAAAAAAATGCCAGTTTTCCAGCACAGGTCCAACCAATCTAGACGTGATCATTGTGATTACTTTTCCATAGGTAACCAGAGCAACAAGGGGCATTTCTTCTGTCTGTATCCTTTACCGAAAAACTCAGAGTGTAAGTTATTCATTGTATTCTCTGTAGCTATGGAAACTTGGCTTTAACAAAAGTATATTTTTAGGGAACAAAAGAGCACAAAGTGACATAACAATTCTCTCAACCTGGAAAGACAATGGTTGTAGTTGGCACTCACCACGTTTGGGTCATTATGAAGTGCCTTGTTATGTGCCAGTCAGTGCAGAGTACACATTTATGATCATTTATTAATGAAAGAAGAGAAAATTGTATTATATTATAATAATACATATAAAGATAATCAGTTCTAACTCTTGAATACACATAAAAATAGGTGAAATGAGTTCCCAAATATAAAGACTATCTGGAAAAAAAAAAAAGGGAAATATTGGGGGTCATTTACTATCCAGAAATACACCTATATTTGGCATATTTCCAGCGCAAATGTTATTTTTGGCGCAATCTGCGACTTTTCCCCACTCACGTCAGGTCTAAAAAAGTGGTAGTGGCATGGGCTGGGAAACTGATGGGCCGGCAAGCGTAGAAAACGGTCCAAATGTAAGCCACCAAGGAAGCCGGTTTACATTTAGACTGGTGCTGGATATGCCAAAGTTATGTAGAGACCGGTTGAACCACCGCCAGATATAGGGGTTATTAAGACTGGCGTCTAAAACGCCAACCTCAATACAAACCGGATTCCAAAAAAGTTGGGACACTAAACAAATTGTGAATAAAAACTGAAAGCAATGATGTGGAGATGGCAAATGTCAATATTTTATTTGTAATAGAACGTAGATGACAGATCAAACGTTTAATCCGAGTAAATGTATCATTTTAAAGGAAAAATACGTTGATTCAAATTTTCACGGTGTCAACAAATCCCAAAAAAGTTGGGACAAGTAGCAATAAGAGGCTGGAAAAAGTAAATTTGAGCATAACGAAGAGCTGGAAGACCAATTAACACTAATTAGGTCAATTGGCAACATGATTGGGTATAAAAAGAGCTTCTCAGAGTGGCAGTGTCTCTCAGAAGCCAAGATGGGTAGAGGATCACCAATTCCCACAATGTTGCGCAGAAAGATAGTGGAGCAATATCAGAAAGGTGTTACCCAGCGAAAAATTGCAAAGACTTTGCATCTATCATCATCAACTGTGCATAACATCATCCGAAGATTCAGAGAATCTGGAACAATCTCTGTGTGTAAGGGTCAAGGCCGTAAAACCATACTGGATGCCCGTGATCTCCGGGCCCTTAAACGACACTGCACCACAAACAGGAATGCTACTGTAAAGGAAATCACAGAATGGGCTCAGGAATACTTCCAGAAACCATTGTCAGTGAACACAATCCACCGTGCCATCCGCCGTTGCCAGCTGAAACTCTACAGTGCAAAGAAGAAGCCATTTCTAAGCAAGATCCACAAGCTCAGGCGTTTTCACTGGGCCAGGGATCATTTAAAATGGAGTGTGGCAAAATGGAAGACTGTTCTGTGGTCACACGAGTCACGATTCAAAGTTCTTTTTGGAAATCTGGGACGCCATGTCATCCGGACCAAAGAGGACAAGGAGAACCCAAGTTGTTATCAACGCTCAGTTCAGAAGCCTGCATCTCTGATGGTATGGGGTTGCATGAGTGCGTGTGGCATGGGCAGCTTGCATGTCTGGAAAGGCACCATCAATGCAGAAAAATATATTCAGGTTCTAGAACAACATATGCTCCCATCCAGACGTCATCTCTTTCAGGGAAGACCCTGCATTTTTCAACAGGATAATGCCAGACCATATTCTGCATCAATCACAACATCATGGCTGCGTAGGTGAAGGATCCGGGTACGGAAATGGCCAGTCTGCAGTCCAGATCTTTCACCTATAGAGAACATTTGGCGCATCATAAAGAGGAAGGTGCAACAAAGAAGGCCCAAGACGATTGAACAGTTAGAGGCCTGTATTGGACAAGAATGGGAGAGCATTCCTATTTCTAAACTTGAGAAACTGGTCTCCTCGGTCCCCAGACGTCTGTTGAGTGTTGTAAGAAGAAGGGGAGATGCCACACAGTGGTGAAAATGGCCTTGTCACAACTTTTGGGGGATTTGTTGACACCATGAAATTCTGATTCAACATATTTTTCCCTTAAAATGGTACATTTTCTCAGTTTAAACTTTTGTTGCGTGATTTATGTTCTATTCTGAATAAAATATTAGAAGTTGGCACCTCCACATCATTGCATTCAGTTTTTATTCACGATTTGTATAGTGTCCCAACTTTTGGGGAATCCGGTTTGTATATCAAAGTAGCTGTTTTATACTGATAACCCCTTTCCATACGCCCTGTTATACAGCGGATCATCTGTTTGATACCTCACACTAAAAGCCAGAATGGAGAACCACTAATAAACACCATCTCTTAGGCCTCAGGCTCACAACCGTATCTTCGTGGATTGGACCCATTCATTTCCAACAGGGCCGCTAAAGATGCAGAGCTGCCCGCACCCTTAAGCCTGTTCTGCGGCCCCGCACAAAAAAATTAATATAGAACATGTCCCATTCTTCTCTGTTTTAAAGACAAGGAGAGGACAGTTTTACAGGAGATAAAAATAAATTACGACCAAGATTTGAGGACTGCAAAACGGATACAGTCGTGTGTATCGGACCTTATTGTGGTGAACTCCGCCAAACCATTCATGTCGTGGTTAGTGACCGATTTGAATGGCTGGCATATAATATAAAGGTGGATATACTGTGTCATATGGTGAATCTGTGTAGCTCCACTCTTTATTAGATGACATGTAAGGGGTTATGCTCCTTAAAATATTTCTCACAATTACTGGGGGATTGGTGCAGAGGGATTTCTGGCCTGCCATGTATGAGGTGGGCTATGGCTTGACATCACAAATGTCTAGCTTCTTTGCTGTGAGATTATAAATTGGTCTCAGTCAAACTGCTATTTCATCACAGCTGTGCGAGTCAGGTAAGCTGCTGTGACATCACAATGATGTTTCAGTCTGGTAACCAGCTATGACATCACAGCTGGGTCTCAGTCAGGCAAGTACTGTCACACCACCAGTATGTTCCTATCAGCTTAGCTGTTGTGACTTAAATAGGTTATGATTGATATAAAGTATGACAAAGCAGACATTATACAGTACATGACAGTCTCTCTCTATCAAAGCTATAACCAGCCCTGTACCTCACATGGATCCAGAGATCTCCACATGCATTGCTTCAATTGTTCTCCTGGACAGCTACTACTGGACTGCTGCTCTCTCTCTCTATCAAAGCCCAGGGGTATGTCCTTTCTGCAGCAGTTCTCTCTCAGTAATGTCCCATGATCTAACAGTAGATACAGCTGGTGGCAGTTTAGGAACTGTATTAATGTACAGATTAAACAGGGGGCACAACTATAATGAAGTCTAGAGAACATCTCCACCGCAGTATTTTTGTAACAAAGTACATTTAAAATGTAACTAGAATATCATAATGTATTATATTAAAATAACATTTAATGGTGGCACAACCCCTTTAAAGGTGTTTTCCAAGACTACAATATTGATGACTTTTCCTCTGATTCATCCCACAGCAGATCAGCCATTTTTTAAAGGGCTGCAGCGCTCATCTACCTCTCAAGTCATTATCCTTTTCAGCACTGTCACAGATCAGCGTGTGCGGACACATTGTGCCTATCAACTAGTTTTACTTGGGGCTAACCCTAAAGGCACTATCTTGGCGCTTCCCCGGTATTTACTCTTTATGCCCTGTACGGGGATCTGGACTTTGCTGCGGGGAGACAAACAGGCTGCTACCTCTTGGAATAGTCCCAGTGTGGTTGGCAGGAGACCCATTGGGTCAGGGACTCCACAGGAAGAGATCACAACTATGCTGGTAACCAGACACTAGAAAACCCAAAGCTCTGGCACCCTGCCCTTGGGGGAGGCTGCCTTCTATACCAAGGAAACGACAGCCATTGGCTAGGGGAGGATTTGCAGAAGCAAACACAGGCCCATTAAGAGGCCACAGATGATCGCACGTCCTAAGTGAACAGACACTAGAACAATGGAGTCAGAAGCTTACAGAGGTCGCTAGGTGTCATGGTAAGTAGAGGGCAGCAGCGGGCACAGACCTCTGACCTAACAGGCACCATACATGACCATGTATTCCTTCCAAGTCATCATCTATCTTTCCAAAATATATGTGAAAAGACCAATGTTTTTGCGGCTCATCCTTCCTTTTTTTTTTGTCCTCTCCCATCTTGGAACCATTCATGACAATATGTCAAAGACCGTCCTGTGGTTGTCCTCATCCATCTTTGCACCTCATGACAGCTGGTCAAAGCTTGTGTGCAGTATCTTCTACTTATTTAGACATTGTCCATCCTTGAACCATAATCCAACTGGCCAACGTTCTTGTGAACTACCTTCCTTCTAATGCTCATCCATCTACGACAACTAGGTTTATCATTGTTCTGCTGATGCAGTTTGGACAGTGTACGCGGTTTTAGGATCCATCCTGGTGATGGAAGCATAGTAGCTGTTATTGCCTGCTGTCAGTAACGTCTTCATGGCAATGGTGGTCTTCTTAATATTACTGAAAAATCAAGCCTGCCCAGCATTTTTTGCAGTCATATACCAGTGTCTTTTCACATCTTGCACATTGCTTACGCCCTTTGCTTGATTTGAGTGTTTAATTAGTGGTTCCTCTCATTCCTACCTCTTTCTTTGGTTTTCATGCTGCTCATTACCAGTAGCACAGTTGAAGCTTCTTATCTAACAAATACTTAATTATGTAAATTGGTCCATATGATTGCACACTTTCCTTTTTTTAAAGCAAAAATAAATGCAGCTTTTCAACACGAAATCTAATGTTGTGTGTGTTGTAATAGCAACAATCTTATATTCACACTCGTTCAGACTACAAACCTGTTCTTTCATAAAGTTGTACTGGAAAAGTTCCTTACAACTTTTTTTTTTATTTCTCATCAACGATATCATGATTGCATTGCTTAGGTTAGGTTCACATTTGTGGCTAACAGATATGGCAGGCTGTCCGAGTTCACCAGATCCAGCCTAATGGGATCAGAACACTTTCCAGCCTAAGTGTCGGTTTTCAGCCAGACAAAAACCATTGCATGCAGTGGTTTTTGTCCAGCTGAAATCTGGCATTTCTCCAAAAATTGTCCGGATCCCATTATAGTCAATGAGGTCCGTGGTCAACAGCAGTATCCTGCTAGGCCGGATCCGGTGAACTGCGGCAGGGGGTTCTCTGATGGAACAGCCTGCCGGATCCATTAAAAGCAAATGTGAACCTAGCCTTAAAGATGCCTCTATAGAAGAACGTCTACATCCTCTGGGTCAAAAATGTCAAAATAGTTTTATTTGCTTGACTTGTAGAACACAAAAGTGAATTAAGAGCCACAAACAACAAACTGCATAAATATGAGCCCCAAATAACATACACATTAGTATATTAAACTATACATATCACAATAACTTTATTAACAAACTTTAAATATGACAAGAACATTTTATATCCATTTCTAAACAAGGGCTTATTACATATTCTAAATCACACGTATCATGGTAAATACTGGTCATATATAATATTTGTGCAAAGCCAGCATGTCCACCAGCGTGGACAGTTACCATGAGATAGGACAGACACAGAAACCCAGCTATAGTAGGACATTCTTATAGGGGGTTGTATAAAATTAGGAGAAGATGGCTACTTTCCTTTAGAATCAGTGCCACTCTTGTTCATAGGCTGTGTCTGGCATCACAGCAAGGTCCAATTCATGTGAATGGACTTGACCTCCAATACAAAAGAACAGGAATATGATTTGTGCTGTTTCTGGAAAGAAGAAACCATGTTTTTTTTTTTTGCTTTCATACAAACGCTTTGGGCGAAAGTTTATCAGAAATCAAATTCTTCTTTAAATGGGTTGCCCCATGTGGGCCACTGATGACATATCACTAGGCTATGCCATCAATTTCAGATAGGTGCATGTCTCCAAAATGGCACCCCTGAAGTGAAGTGCACCACTAATGCGTGGCATGCTCTCCACTCATTTCTATAGGATTTCCAAAAATAGTCAAGCACACTTGGATTTTTTCGGAAGTCCCACAGCGGTGAATGGAAAGTGAACTGTACAAGAGCAACCACTGCTATGGGCCTGCGAGAAATAGCAGATGCTCACCTAATTTTGGTTCTTCCACAGCGTTGAGAGAGGAGGACGGCTGCGCTGGTGTGGCCGCTCTCCGATCACCTCGGGGGTCCTGCCCCAGAGGTGGGACCTGCAGCTATCTGACCTTGATGGCATATTCTAGCAATATAGAAATAAAATTCTGAAGGGGTGGGTTGCATTTTGGCAGCATCCAATGCAGCGGATACTGCTAGGTAAAGTCGGACATGCAGCCATTGCCACAGACTCAAGTGCTTTGAGATGATTTATAAACCACCGACAAGTAAGGCACTAGAGATGTAATCTTCAATTCATTCAACTCTTTTGACCATATATTTTTAAGCATAAAAAAAAAGAAGGGCTGTTACCATATACCTCTGGCAATGCTCATCATCCAGAGAAACCAATGAGTAGGAAAGCTTAAATCCAACACTCCCGACCCTACACCCCCAATGGCAGACACCAGGGGACAAACAGCTGCAATCGCATATTAGTTTGCACCCAAATCAGATTTAAAGGGGTTGTCTCACTTCAGCAAATGGCATTAATCATGTAGAGAAAGTTAATACAATCCACTTACTAATGTATTGTCTCCTTTTCTGGCTGGATTCATTTTTCCATCACATTATACACTGCTCATATCCAGGAGTTACGGCCACAGCTGCAGCGCAGATACGAGGTGGCCGGGTCAGGAGCTGATGTACATGTGTGCCTATGTATGCATCCACAGTCCCAGACATCAGGGAGGCCAGCACTTTTTCCTAGCACCCTGGATTGCAGGGTGGTCATAACCCCTGGATCCGAGCAGTGTATAATGTGATGAAAAAATGAACCCAGCCAGCGAAGGTGGCAATATGGACAATCACAATACATTAGTAAGTGCCTTGTATTAAACTTTCTCTACAGGATAAATGTCATTTGCTGAAAGGAGATAAATTGGTAGATCAAATCCTTCCAGAGGTGGAGAGAAAAATGTAAAATAAATCAACTGAAATGTCTAACATTTGGGAAAGGGGTCTCGCTCCACTGATTTATCCAACCCAATTCTCCCCAAAATATCCATGTTCTTCTCCTGCCAGTCCAAGAGGTGCTCCGTCATTATGACCAAGTTATGGGAAAATGCCAATCCCGAACACAAATCACAAAGGCATGTACAAGTGGTGGGTTGTAGTTTTTGCTGCTTTCTATTGCATGTCTTATGTGTATTTCCCCAACGACACCCAGTTTGCAGAAGTGCATTTCTATTGATGACTTGGCCGCGTCACAACCACCAGCAGGAGGCTAGAAAAATGGCGTTCACAGACATAGCCCTTGATCCCTCTAACTCGCTTTGATTTTCAATTATCCAACTAAAATAACAGTAGGCCGGTAACTCTATTTATATCTTTCGTGGTCAATGGATGCCGGCTGTGATAAGTATTCTGGGCTCTTGATTTGCTGTTGCACAAGTTGCTAAAGCTTGAAGTATGCAGGACCATGACTTAATAAAGCCATCAAATTAAAGCCAGTTTTCTATACTGATGAACTATACTCAGGATCAGATCAGTGGGGATCTGACTATCGCCCCCCCTCCGATCAGCTGCTAGAAGAGAACACAGTGCTTGCGCTGCATTCTCTTCACTGTTTACCTACTCACCATCGAAATTGCAGCGTCAAGCAGTATAATGACAGCTCCTCCATCCCCATTCACTTCAATGGCAAGGACTCCAAGCAAACCCATTAGGCAGACTGATGAACGACATTGATGGCTACTGTATGGGCATCAATGATCGTTAGTAGGGTTGTTTGTTCCCCATCCAGTTTACTTGGGTGGTGGCTGCAAGTTGTTTTTTTTTTTTGTGTGTGCTTGTTTGGCAGATAATCAGCGCCACATTTACACAGGCCAATTATTGGGAATGAGTGCTCACTCAGATCCCTAGGTCTTGTCCGATCTGACCCCTTATTTCCTGCTAAGATACAGACAGTAGCAGAGACAGGAGAAGTAGAATTACACGACTGCAAAAGTCTATGTGTAACTAAAGACATAGGAGTCTGCCTATGAGCCATTTATATACAAAAAAAATATTGTGATATTTCTTAATGCCACTTACAATGTTGCTTTATTTTTTTACTTTTTGGAGCAGTAGAGCAATAAAATATGGTTACAATGGTGGCTATACAGTTTATAGGGTACCTGTCACCAGAATTTTAGGTATAGAGCTGAGGACATGGGCTGCTAGATCGCCGCTAGCACATCCGCAATATCCATTGCCCATAGCTCTCTGTGCTTTTATTGTGTAAAAAAAACTGGTCCGGTATTTGACCTCACTTGGATGTAAATCAGCCCAGCAGCACATGCTGGGAGGAAAATACCTGTTTTCCCAGACCAAACCTCTCACTGTGTCACATCCCCCCCCCCCTTTGTTCAACCCTGAGGGGGTGAACACATGCCAGTGTATCCAGGACAGGGCATCCGTGTTTCCCTGTAACTGGCCTGCCCTGTGTTCCACCGAAAACCTAAACTTTTGTAGGGAGAGAAACCATCGGGTGACCCGGGCATTTCTGTCCTTTGCCTGGCTCATCCACTTGAGAGGGGAGTGGTCAGTCACCAGGCTGAATTTTCTTCCCAATAAATAGCGAAAAGATTCTAGTGCCCACTTGATAGCCAGGCACTATCTCTCCACTATACTATACCGGGTCTCGGCTGGGGTGAGCATACGGCTAAGGAAGGCATCGGTCTGTACTAAAAACTTCCTTTTGAGGTCGGGCATCACCAAAAACGGGGACCCGCACAGGGCCGACTTCAAAGCGGAGAAAGCCTCTTCCACCCGATCATCCCAGTGAACCATCATTCACTTGTGTCCCTTCAAGAGTCCTGTCAAGGGTGCGGCTGGAGTAGCAAAGTGGGAAACAAACCTCATGCAATAGCCCACCATTCCCAGGAATGACTTTATTTGCCTAGTGGTGACAGGTCAGGGCCAAATCTGTATCACCTCTATTTTGTTCACTTGGGGTTTGAGGACTCTGCACCCAATGACATACCCCCAGGTACTTAGGCTCTCCTAACCCTATCACACATTTTTTGGGTTAGCTGTTAGGCCAGCTTTCTAAAGGGAGTCCACTACATCCAGGTAAGCCGAAGCGTACCGACGATGTGGACAAAGCACGATGTCCATTAGTCGCTGAAAAGTGGCGGGGGCACCATGCAGACCACAGGGTAAGACCTTATATTGATACAGCCCTTCGGGTGTGATGAAGACGGTTTTCTCTTTGGCAGCCTCCGTTAAGGGCACCTGCCAGTACCCTTTTGTGAGGTCCAAAACAGAAAAATATCGGGCTTGTCCTAACCTCTCGATGAGCTCATCCACCTGGGGCATGGGATACACATCGAATTTGGAAATCTCATTAAGTTTTCGAAAGTCGTTACAAAATCGCAAAGTCCTGTCCGGCTTGGGTATCAATACTATAGGACTGGCCCACTCACTTTTTGACTCCTCAATGACGTCTAGCTGCACCTCCTCCGATATGGCTTGTCGCCGAGCCTCAGGTACCCGGTATGGTTTTAAATCTGACTTTTGCCTGAGGCTCACTGACAATGTCATGCTGGATTACAGAAGTGTGTCGAGGGAGGTCCGAGAACACATCAGTGTTCCGACTAATGAACTCCCTGGCCTCCTGAGTCTGTTTAAAGGAGAGGCTGTCAGCAATTTTTTCTGTGGCAGCCGCCTCTCTTGCATCAGACAGAGGGGCCGGTACCTCTTCTCCTAGGAAACCCATCCGCGGGCTGTCTTCTGTACAGGTTTCTTTATCTTTCCACGGTTTAAATAAATTTACATGGTAAGCCTGCTCCGGCTTTTGCCTCCCTGGCTGGTGTACCTTGTAGTTTACATCTCCAATTATCTCGAGTACCTTGTAGGGTCCCTGCCACCTAGCCAGGAACTTAATGTCCACAGTTGGCACCAGAACCAAAACCCGATCACCCAGGTTAAAGATCCGGACCTGAGCCTGACGATTTTTAGACCAGACTCTGGGCTCGCTGAGCTGCCTCCATATGCTCTCTAACAAGAGGCAACACTGTCTCGATCTGATCTTGCATCTGGGTAACGTACTCAATGACACTTTTATGTGGAGTGGGTTGTTGTTCCCACGCCGCTTTGGCCACGTCAAAGAGACTGCGAGGGCGTCTGCCATATAGCAGTTCGAAAGGCGAGAACCCAGTAGAGGCCTGGGGTACCTCTCGCAGTGCGAACATGAGATAGGGCAGAAGGAGGTCCCAGTCCTTCCCATCTTTAGACACCACTCTTTTCAACATATTTTTTAATCTTTGGTTAAAACTTTCTACCAGACCGTCCGTTTGCGGATGGTAAATGGATGTCCGTAGCAGTTTTATGTGCATCAACTTACAGAGTTCCCTCATCACCTTGGACATAAAAGGGGTCCCTTGGTCAGTCAGAACCTCTTTAGGTAGTTCTACTAGGGAAAACATCTCCATTAATTCCTTAGCTATGAGTTTGGCTGAGGTATGTCGCGGTGGCACCTCCTCCGGGTACCGAGTGGTGTAGTCTAGAATGACTAAGATGTGTTGATGCCCTCTGTCGGACTTCGGTATTGGGCCTATGAGGTCTATAGCTATTCGGTCAAACGGTACTTCGATAATCGGGAGAGGTACTAGGGGACTACAGAAATGTGGCTGTGGGCTGTGGCAATCTGGCAGGTCGGGCAAGACTTACAAAACTCTTCCGCTTCTTTGAATATTTTGGGCCAGTAAAACTGCTGTAGAATACGATCCTAAGTTTTCTGCAGTCCCAGGTGACCCCCGAGAACGTGTTGGTGGGCTAGATCTAACACAAGCTTGCGCTAAGCCTTGGGGACCACCAACTTTTCAATAGGCTCATCCTGTAGTTGGTTTACCCGATACAACATATCCTGATGAACCACAAAACGGAGAAACACTGACTCTGCCCCAGGTTGTTGTAGTTCACCATCTACTATTAACACATTTTCCTAGGCGCGGGATAGGGTTGGGTCCTGACGTTGGGCGGTACCAAAATTATCCCCGGAGACATTGAGGTTTGCCAATTCAGGACCCGACAGCAAGTCCTCCACGTCTCCCACCATTACACTTAGCGGGGTTGTCTCCCCCTCTTCCACCGAAGTGGCGGTCACCCCTACCGCCAGCCCTTCGGTCTCAGGTTCCCAGGGTCTCCCCCCTGAGTCGGGTCACTCTTCTAGGGTTAACCCTGTCTCGTGGGTATCAGTCACTCTCATAGCAGGCCACAGTGCCGGAAGCCTGTCCCTATTATTAGTTTATAATGTAGATTTGTGGCGACAGCCACCTTGTGGGTCCATCTACCAGCCACCGTAGTTAGAGACACCAGCGCAATGGGGGTAGTCTTTTAAGTCTCCATAGATGCACATCACCCAGATTTTCCAGCCAGTATACTCAGTGGACCATACCATGGTAGCCCTTACTAGGGTCACCTGACTCCCTGAGTCCAGCAGAGACTCCACCGGAGTGTCTCCCACTTCCACTAGGCACAAGTGATCTAGAGACTCTTGGGTACCTGTTGCACACGGCCTCCTGGCAAATAGCGACTGACAGTAGCCATTGTTAGTGTCCATGGGCTCAACCCTATAGGGATAGTCAGCCCTTACATGGCCAGGCTCCTGACACCGCCAGCAGACTAGACTATCGGAGCCAGGTCTGCCGTGAGGGCGGGTTTTATCGGCTCAAATCTCTAGGCCTTAGGTGGAGATTTCCGGGGTTTGCCGACAGAATCCTCCTTTAGATTCCTCGTAGCTTCAGTGTTCCAAAATCTCAAGGGCATTACCAGGAGACATCTGACTGATCCAGTGCTGGAGAGGGTATGGCAAAGCCCTCCAGAACATATCGGCTAATAGACGATCCAGCATAGCAGTGGGAATCAGCAAGTCAGGCTGTAGCCATTTTTGCAAGAGGTTAAGTAAGTTATAATACTGGGGTCTTGCAGGCTCAGCCGGGTTGAACCCCCACTGATGCACTCGCTGGGCCCGGACCAACACATTCACCCCCAGTCTTGCCAGAATCTCACCCTTGACTTTCTGGTAGTCGGCCGCTTGATCGTCCGGCAAGTCGAAATATACCCGCTGGGAATCGGATGCCAGGAACAGAGCGACAACCTCAGCCCGCTGGTCACGGGGTAGCTTTTCCCTAATGGCCACTTTCTCGTACATGGCCAGGTAGAATTTGATGTCGTCTGCGGGGGTCATCTTAGGAATAGCGGCCCGGACTGCTTTCCGGGCATCGTGGACGCTCGGGGTTGCTCCTGCTGTCTGCAAAGCCATCACGTGTTGTAGCAGCAACTGGTTAGTCTCCTGCTGCTGTTTATTATCCTCGTGTTGCTGCAGATTAGCCTCCATGAGGGCCTTCACAACAGCCTCCATTTTGTCGTGGGGCACTGGTTGTAATACAGCTAATTTAATGTACGACATAGAACTGTGCCTGAAAAATGCAGAAACCAAAATATCGGCATTCACGCCAGCCTCACTGCGCATGCCCGCATTCTCCACCAATTGTGGGGTTTCGCTCTGGTAGATAAAATTAGCGGACGCAGTATAGAGGCAGTAAGTTCTTTGGATCAAACAGTTCAGAGTTTTATTCACACTTTAGGCAAGTGACAAAACAAGCAGTCATATTCAAGCAGAAAGTCACCTTGCGGTGTTGGTGGTAATTCACACCATGCGGCAATTCTACCTCAAAGAGTCCTTGACCATAGCACCACCAATCTTTTTTCACGCCAAACAGGTAGCAAGCCTTCAACCAGACCCAAGGCTCCCAGATACCAACACAGAGAACTCGCTTCTAAGCCTCATTTAAAGGACAGCCGGGTGCTGCCAAAAGGCGGACCGGCACTTAAAATCCGGTATTTGACCTCACCTGGATGCAAATCAGCCCAGCAGCACATGCTGGAAGGAATATACCTGTTTTCCCAGACTAAACCTCTCACTGTGTAAAAAAAATAATATATATATATATATATATACAGACGTGGACAAAATTGTTGGTACCCTTTGGTCAATGAAAGAAAAAGTCACAATGGTCACAGAAATAACTTTAATCTGACAAAAGTAATAATAAATTAAAATTCTATAAATGTTAACCAATGAAAGTCAGACATTGTTTTTCAACCATGCTTCAACAGAATTATGTAAAAAAATAAACTCATGAAACAGGCATGGACAAAAATGATGGTACCCCTAACTTAATATTTTGTTGCGCAACCTTTTGAGGCAATCACTGCAATCAAACGCTTCCTGTAACTGTCAATGAGACATCTGCACCTCTCAGCAGGTATTTTGGCCCACTCCTCATGAGCAAACTGCTCCAGTTGTGTCCGGTTTGAAGGGTGCCTTTTCCAGACTGCATGTTTCAGCTCCTTCCAAAGATGCTCAATAGGATTGAGGTCAGGGCTCATAGAAGGCCACTTTAGAATAGTCCAATTTTTTCCTCTTAGCCATTCTTGGGTGTTTTTAGCGGTGTGTTTTGGGTCATTGTCCTGTTGCAAGACCCATGACCTGCGACTGAGACCAAGCTTTCTGACACTGGCTAGTACATTTCTCTCTAGAATTCCTTGATAGTCTTGAGATTTCATTGTACCCTGCACAGATTCAAGACACCCTGTGCCAGACGCAGCAAAGCAGCCCCAGAACATAACAGAGCCTCCTCCATGTTTCACAGTAGGGACAGTGTTCTTTTCTTGATATGCTTCATTTTTTCGTCTGTGAACATACAGCTGATGTGCCTTGGCAAAAACTTCGATTTTTGTCTCATCTGTCCACAGGACATTCTCCCAGAAGCTTTGTGGCTTGTCAACATGTAGTTTGGCATATTCCAGTCTTGCTTTTTTATGATTCGTTTTCAACAATGGTGTCCTCCTTGGTCGTCTCCCATGTAGTCCACTTTGGCTCAAACAACGACGGATGGTGCGATCTGACACTGATGTTCCTTGAGCATGAAGTTCACCTTGAATCTCTTTAGAAGTCTTTCTAGGCTCTTTTGTTACCATTCGGATTATCCGTCTCTTAGATTTGTCATCAATTTTCCTCCTGCGGCCACGTCCAGGGAGGTTGGCTACAGTCCCATGGATCTTAAACTTATGAATAATATGTGCAACTGTACTCACAGGAACATCTAGTTGCTTGGAGATGGTCTTATAGCCTTTACCTTTAACATGCTTGTCTATAATTTTCTTTCTGATCTCTTGAGACAGCTCTTTCCTTTGCTTCCTCTGGTCCATGTCGAGTGTGGTACACACCATATCACCAAACAACACAGTGATTACCTGGAGCCATATATATAGGCCCAATGGCTGATTACAAGGTTGTAGACACCTGTGATGCTAATTAGTGGACACACCTTGAATTAACATGTCCCTTTGGTCACATTATGTTCTGTGTTTTCTAGGGGTACCATCATTTTTGTCCATGCCTGTTTCATGAGTTTATTTTTTTACATAATTCTGTTGAAGCATGGTTGAAAAACAATGTCTGACTTTCATTGGTTAACATTTATAGAATTTTAATTTATTATTACTTTTGTCAGATTAAAGTTATTTCTGTGACCATTGTGACTTTTTCTTTCATTGACCAAAGGGTACCAACAATTTTGTCCACGTCTGTATATATATATATATATATATATAAAAAGGAACGTGATGGCGGCACTGGAAAATAGAAACTGGCGGGTGCTAGGTCCAGGGATATAGCTGCTTACCCCATGTAGATAGAGAAGGAAACCGGACAGCACTCCAGGTAAAAAAGCAAATGGTGTTTATTTACCCATGTGGAAGGCAACGTTTCAGATCATACAAAGCGCCTTTCTCAAGCAATGAACACAAGTGCATCATGGGGTATATATAGTCCAACCCCTATTACATCACAATAAATATCAATCAACATATTATACAGAAATAAAGTGCAAAAAGTGCATGGAAAATTCATAAATACATACAAAATGTGTACAGCTCATGAGCTGTACATATTTTGTATGTATTTATGAATTTTCCATGCACTTTTTTTCTGTATAATATGTTGATTGATATTTATTGTAATGTAATAGGGGTTGGACTATATATACCCCATGATGCACTTGTGTTCATTGCTTGAGAAAGGCTCTTTGTATGAAATGTTGGCCCATATTGATAGGATAGCATCTTGCAGTTGATGGAGATTTGAGGGATGCACATCCAGGGCACAAAGCTCCCGTTCCACCACATCCCAAAGATGCTCTATTGGGTTGAGATCTGGTGACTGTGGGGGCCATTTTAGTACAGTGAACTCATTGTCATGTTCAAGAAACCAATTTGAAATGATTCAAGCTTTGTGACATGGTGCATTATCCTGCTGGAAGTAGCAATCAGAGGATGGGTGCATGGTGGTCATGAAGGGCTGGACATGGTCAGAAACAATGCTCAGGTAGCCCGTGGCATTTAAACGATGGCCAATTGGCACTAAGGGGCCTAAAGTGTGCCCAGAAAACATCCCCCACACCATTACACAACCACCACCAGCCTGCACAGTGGTAACAAGGCATGATGGAGACATGTTCTCATTCTGTTTACGCCAAATTCGGACTCTACAATTTGAATGTCTCAACAGAAATCGAGACTCATCAGACCAGGCAACATTTTTCCAGTCTTCAACAGTCCAATTTTGGTGAGCTTGTGCAAATTGTAGCCTCTTTTTCCTATTTGTAGTGGAGATTAGTGGTACCCGGTGGGGTCTTCTGCTGTTGTAGCCCACCTTTCTTTCCCATTCTGACATTCAGTTTGGAGTTCAGGAGATTGTCTTGACCAGGACCACAACCCTACATGCATTGAAGCAACCGCCATGTGATTGGTTGACTAGATAATCACATTAATGAGAAAAAGAACAAGTGTTCCTAATAATTCTTTAGGTGAGTGTATATTGTGGTAAGGTGAACAGAAAAGTGTATCGTATATCCCACCCAGCTTCCTCAACTGGGTGAGGTAAATAAAATCCAAGACAGGTTTTCCCCTAGCCTGAGGGATCCCAGCTGAAGCCAGCTGGGATCATCAAGGGGAAATAAAGCACAGTCCAGGCTGTCAGTCTGAGGAGAGGAATGCCTGGAGAAAGTCTGGGGAGCTGGCTGCCCTGCTGGCTAGAGAAGCCGAGTGCTCTGTGTGACCTGTGTTCAATAGGTGAGCTAGGATCTCCACTGTATTAGCCAGGGCCCAGGCGGGCAGGTGTTTATTTCAGTTTGATTTATGTTTTGTGGTGCTGGTCCTTCACCTTACCCAGTGAATTAGAACTGGGGTTGCCTGTATTGCCGGAGTGTGATAAATAAAGCAGCATTTGGACTTTAACCCTGTGGTCTGCAAGAGAATCTGTCATCGCCGCCCAGCCTGAGAGTGTAACCCCTTACAATTAGTGTCGGATGCGGGCAAGCGTCCCTGCTGAAAAAGGCAACAGTCTGTTGCTAAGGGCAACGGCGTGACAGTTAATGATTTAATGTCCTGGGTGAAAGCTGCTGGAGCTTTGCAAAGTTCACCAAATACCATGGAGGAAATGATGAAGATGCCAATCTGGAGGAAAGGAAAAGACATGCTGAGGATAAAAAGAGACACAAAGAAGCCTTACGTGTCCAACAACAGGCCAAGGCACAGCAGCAAGAAACAAATCGTTTGTTGATGAAGCAGATTGCTGCAATAAGAGAGACTGCTCTAACTCCAGCACCACAAGTGGAGGTAAGCCCCCCAGAGACTTTGAATGTGAGGAGGGTTGTGCAGCGGGCCTTGCAAAAACTGACACTTGATGATGATATTGAGGCCTACCTGACCATATTTGAGAGGGTGGCGGAAAGAGAGAGGCTGCCAATAGCAGAGTGGGCAGAGGTCCTTGCGCCCTTTTTGTCCAGCGAACCACAAAAGGCCTACTATGACCTCAGGGAGCAGGATGTCCAGGACTATGTCAAATTAAAAATGGAGATCCTGGCTCATTTGGGCGTTACATCAGCGGTTCGTGCCCGGAGGGTCCACACGTGGAGCTACACCATGGACAAGCCTGCCCGATCTCAGATGTTTGATCTCCTCCATCTTGTACGGAAGTGGCTGGAACCTGAGACTTCTACACCAGACCAGATTGTGGAGAAAGTAATGGTGGATCACTACTTTAGAGCCCTCCCAGCGGAGCTGCAACGGTGGGTCGGACATGGAGACCCCAAAACTGCGGACCAGCTCGTAAACCTGGTGGAAATGTTCCTGTCGACTGAGGACTACCTCCGTGACATCCCTACCGCAGCAACACCTCCGCGGAGTGCCCGACCTGTGTCATCTGTGGGTAAGAGAGTTCCGGCTGTTGGGGGTGTGTGGAGGGGTGCAAGAGGGAGTAAGGCTCTAGAGGTTGGGCGTGGGCATAAGGCTGAGTCTCCCGGGCAGTCCGGACCCGGAGAGGTTTTCTCACCTAGAAGACCTGGGGCGACCCAGTGCTGGAGGTGCCGTGAGTGGGGACACATTGCTGCCTATTGCCCTCTGACCTCAGAGCCCATGGAGTGTGCCGGGAGCCGGAGACAGTCGCTGCATGCGGTGCCAGTGTGTGCGGCCTCCCCAGGACTAGAGACTGAGCCGCAGATGTGTACCCTAGTGATAAATGACTGCTCTGTCAGAGCTCTGTTGGACGCCGGTAGTCTGGTCACCTTAGTGCATGCCAGCTTCGTGGCTGGTAATTATGTGCCGGACAAAAGAGTAAGTGTGCTGTGCATCCATGGGGATGCAAAATCATACCCGGTGGCTTGCGTTAAGCTGGAGACTCCGGCTGGGACTGTATCCTATGAAGTCGGGGTCATAAAAAGACTTATGCATGATATGATATTGGGCCGGGACTTCCCCTTGTTTTGGAAGTTGTGGGAGAAGAGAAACATTCCTGCAGAATCTGTGCCGTCTCCTTTAAATAATCATTGCTAAGAGGGGCCCATTGAATCCAATGGTTTAAAGGAAAAGACCATTGAAAACAATGGTGCCGATAAGGTGCAAAATGAAGATGTCATGGTAACTGAAATGTCTGATGAAAATATGGGGTTATGTGACGTACCTGATAATGACACTTTTCCATTGCAGGTGTTAGCTGGTGAAGATGAAGCTTCCCCAACTGGGTAAAATGTGTTGGACTTAGGGGTGTCTCGGGGTAACTTTGGTACAGAGTAGTTGAGAGACCCCACTCTCATGAGTGCTCACGAAAATGTTACCGTGATAGATGGTGTACCACAGGTACCAGAAGCTGATGAAAAATTTCCGCATTTTGCCACGAATGGAAACCTGCTGCATCGAATTAATAAATGTAACAATGAAATTGTGGAGGAGCTTCTGGTGCCAAAACCCTATAGACGTATGGTACTAGATCTTGCACATAACCACATACTTGGGGGTCATTTGGGTGTTAGCAAAACACAGGAGAGGGTACTACAAAGATTTTCCTGGCCTGGAGTATACAAGGAAGTGGAAATATACTGCGGGTCCTGCCCAACCTGCCAGATAAGTGTACCGACCTCACATTTCTGGAGTCCCTTGGTGCCTCTTCCCATCATTGAGGTACCTTTTAAAAGAATTGCCATGGACTTGGTGGGTCCCATTGTTAAGTCAGCTAGGGGGCACCAGTATATCTTGGTTGTGTTGGACTATGCCACACGATACCCAGAAGTGGTACCCTTGCGAAACATGGCGTCCAAAAATATTGCCCGGGAATAATTTTTCATGTTCTCCCGCACGGGGATCCCTAAAGAAATTCTCACAGACCAGGGTACCCCCTTTATGTCGAAGGTCATGAAAGAGTTGTGCAAGTTGTTCAAAATCACCTAGATACGTACCTCGGTGTACCACCCACAGACAGATGGGTTGGTCGAGAGGTTTAACAAGACGCTGAAACAGATGTTAAAAAAAGTAGTAGAAAAGGATGGTCGGGACTGGGACTGCCTCCTGCCATACCTTATGTTCTCTGTTAGGGAGGTGCCTCAGGCTTCTCACCATTTGAGTTGCTATATGGCTGTCACCCGAGGGGTTTACTCGATGTAGCTAAAGAAACCTGGGAGGCTGAGGCTACTCCCTATAAGAGCGTCATTGAACATGTGACTGACATGCAAGACAGGATAGCGACAGTAATGCCCATTGTTAAAGAACATCTGCAAATAACCCAGGAGGCTCAAAGCAGAATTTATAACAGGTCTGTCAAAGTAAGGGACTTTAATTCCGGGGACAGGGTCCTGATTCTAGTTCCCACTGTAGAAAGTAAGTTTCTGGCAAAGTGACAGGGTCCCTACGAGGTTGTGGAAAAAGTGGGCGAGGTGAACTATAAGGTGCACCAACCAGGAAGGAGAAAACCCTACCAGATTTACCACGTAAATCTGATTAAGCCATGGAAAGATCGGGAGTCATTGGTGGCCGCACAGACCATGAAGAAGGGGGTGTCACCACCAATTCCTCTGGTAAAAATTAGTGAGGCATTGTCAGTACCCCAGAAACAAGAAGTAAAGGAGTTTCTAGAGGAAGGTTTTCTGACCTACCAGGCCGTACTCACCTGATAGAACATTCCGTGAGAACTGAGCCCCTCAGTAAGGTAAATCTAAAGCCCTACAGGCAGGGGTGGGATTCAAATTTTTAACAACAGGTTCCCTACTCAGCGGTGGATACGCAGCGCGTCACGAGTCATGACACATATTTACATACACCATATATATGCAACACAGTCACTACATATTTACATACACTTTATTATTAATATAATGACCCCCTCTTTTTTATTAATATAATGGCCCCCTCTTTATTATTAATATAATGGCCCCCTCTTTATTATTAATATAATGGCCCCCTCTTTGTTATTACTGTAACGGCCCCCTCTTTATTATTATTATAATGGCCCACTCTTTATTTTTAATGTAATGGCCCCCACTTTATTATTAATATAATGGCCCCCACTTTATTATTAATATAATGGCCCCCTCTTTATTATTAATATAATGGCCCCCACTTTATTATTAATATAATGGCCCCCTCTTTATTATTAATATAATGGCCCCCTCTTTATTATTAATATAATGGCCCCCTCTTTGTTATTAATATAATGGCCCCCTCTTTGTTATTAATATAATGGCCCCCTCTTTGTTATTAATATACTGGCCCCCTCTGTTATTAATGTAATGGCCCCCTCTTTGTTATTACTGTAACGGCCCCCTCTTTGTTATTACTGTAACGGCCCCCTCTTTGTTATTACTGTAACGGCCCCCTCTTTGTTATTACTGTAACGGCCCCCTCTTTGTTATTACTGTAACGGCCCCCTCTTTGTTATTACTGTAACGGCCCACTCTTTATTATTATTATTATAATGGCCCACTCTTTATTTTTAATGTAATGGCCCCCACTTTATTATTAATATAATGGCCCCCACTTTATTATTAATATAATGGCCCCCACTTTATTATTAATATAATGGCCCCCACTTTATTATTAATATAATGGCCCCCTCTTTATTATTAATATAATGGCCCCCTCTTTATTATTAATATAATGGCCCCCACTTTAATAACAAAGAGGGGGCCATTACATTAATAACAAAGAGGGAGCCATTACATTAATAATAAAGAGGGGGCCATTATATTAATAATAAAGAGGGGGCCATTACATAGTGGAGTACCGCTTAAAAAAGCTGCTCTTACTCTGTGGGCAAAATAGATGTGTTTCCCTGTGGCCACCTTAAATATTGTCATCAAGGGCCCATCCATAACTCTTGTTTGGCTAGCCTAAAAGAATCTGAACATTGGGTCAGGATGAGGGGAAGGTGGAGTAGAGTAGGCACCTGCTTAGGAGAAATAATTAATACTTACCTCTCTCCTACACAGCTTGTGGCAGCCGCATCCTGGTACAGGCGGTCACCAATGCCTCGCTCACTGTGCCTTCCCGCGCCGCGTCATCGCGTCATCTCGCGAGATCCGCCGCAGGAGGTCACAGTGAGGTACGTGACTGCACAGTGCGCGTCACACAGGGCCTCTCCTCTCGGCTTCCGCTCCGCCCCCACCCCTATAGCTACGCCACTGGTGCAGGCGCAGCTGCAGGACCGGGTCGGGATCCCTGCTTCTCACCGGTCCTGCGAACCGCCTGTAATTTTAACAAACGGTTCGGCAGAACCGGAGAGAACCGGCTGGATCCCATGCCTGCCTACAGGATACCAGAAGCATGCAGAAAAGCGGTATCCTCTGAGGTCAGGCGCATGCTTGAGTTAGGGGGTCATTGAGGAATCTACCAGTGAGTGGTCAAGTCCTATTGTCTTAATCCCGAAGCCTAATGGGACTTGGAGATTTTGTAATGATTTCCGGAAGCTAAATGAGGTATCAAAATTCGATGCGTACCTCATGCCCAGAGTAGACAAACGAATTGAGAGGCTTGGGAAAGCAAGGTACATCACGACCCTTGACCTCACAAAAGGGTATTGGCAGATATAATTATCAGATGATACTAAAGAAAAGATGGCATTCTCCATTCCAGAGGGGCTGTTCCAGTACACAGTGATGCCGTTCGGGTTACATGGAGCCCCTGCAACATTTCAGAGGTTGATGGATCTTGAAGCCACATAGTGACTATGCTGCCGCTTACCTTGATGATGTGGATATTTTTTCATCTGATTGGAGAAGTCACCTCTGGAAGGTACAGGCCGTTATAGACTCCATTAGTGATGCTGGCCTAACCATAAACCCTGAGAAGTGTGCAGTGGGTCTAGAGGAAGCAAAATATCTGGGCTATATTATTGGTAAAGGGCTGGTTAAACCCCAGATCAATAAGGTAGAGGCAATACAAGACTGGCCTAGGCCCTTAACGAAGAAACAAGTCAGGGCCTTCCTTGGCATGACAGGGTACTACCGCCGGTTCGTACCGAATTTTGCCTCGATGGCAACACCATTGACTGACTTAACGAAAGGCCCTAAGTCAGTAATGGTGAAGTGGACCCCAGAGGCAGAAAAGGCCTTTCAAAGCCTAAAGTCCGCTCTCTGTCAACAGCCGGTGCTCATTTCCCCGGATTTCAGAAAAGAGTTTCTGGTCCAGACCGATGCATCTGAGACAGGCTTGGGAGCGGTCCTGTCACAAGTGATAAATGGGGAGGAGCACCCAGTGATGTACCCAAGTAGGAAGTTGTCCCCAGCAGAGAAAAATTATGCCATAGTGGAACGAGAGTGCCTAGCCATTAAATGGGCTCTGGAGTCACTTAAATATTACCTGCTGGGTAGGAAATTTCTGTTGGTAACAGATCACGCTCCTTTAACTTGGATGAAACAAAACAGGGAGAAAAACGAAGAGAGTGACCAGGTGGTTTCTCTCCCTGCAAAATTTTAATTTATTTCAAGTGAGAACATAGGCCGGGGAAATTACAGGGGAACGCAGATGCTTTGTCCAGGATACACTGCTTGTTGGCTAAAAATATCCAGACCTCCGGTCTGGAGAAGAGAGGGGGGGGGGGGGGGGGGGATGTGGTAAGGTGAACAGAAAAGTGTATGGTGAAGTCCTGGAAGGGGTGTATATCCCACCCAGGGCCCAGACGGGCAGGTGTTTATTTCAGTTTGATTATGTTTTGTGGTGCAGTGAACTATAACTGGGGTTGCCTGTATTGCCGGAGTGTGATAAATAAAGCAGCATTTGGACTTTAACCCTGTGGTCTGCAAGAGAATCTGTCATCGCCACCCAGCCTGAGAGTGTAACCCCTTAATTAATAAATAGCTTTATATATATATATATATATATATATATATATATATATATATATATATATATATAATCTATCTATCCATAAGAAAACTGTGGCAGCACTCCCTTGTGAACTTGTGTAGAATATAGGGTGCCCGCGATTTAGGACGGCAGACAGCAAAAAAAGTTTTGCAGCACTCCTTAAAAGATAAAATGTGCTCTTTTATTCACACATATCAAGTGACAACGTTTCGGTTCTCTCACAGAACCTAACTTGAGAAAGGTTGTGAGAGAACCGAAACGTTGTCACTTGATATGTGTGAATAAAAGAGCACATTTTATCTTTTAAGGAGTGCTGCAAAACTTTTTTGCTGTATACAGATCCTTCTAAAAAAATTAGCATACTGTGATAAAGTTCATTATTTTCTGTAATGTACTGATAAACATTAGACTTTCATATATTTTAGATTCATTACACACAACTGAAGTAGTTGAAGCCTTTTATTGTTTTAATATTGATGATTTTGGCATACAGATCATGAAAACCCAAAATTCCCATCTCAAAAAATTAGCATATCATGAAAAGGTTCTCTAAACAAGCTATTAACCTAATCATCTGAATCAACTAATTAACTCTAAACACCTGCAAAAGATTCCTGAGGCTTTTAAAAACTCCCAGCCTGGTTCATTACTCAAAACCGCAATCATGGGTAAGACTGCCGACCTGACTGCTGTCCAGAAGGCCATCATTGACCCCCTCAAGCAAGAGGGTAAGACACAGAAAGACATTTCTGAACGAATAGGCTGTTCCCAGAGTGCTGTATCAAGGCACCTCAGTGGGAAGTCTGTGGGAAGGAAAAAGTGTGGCAGAAAACGCTGCACAACGAGAAGAGGTGACCGGACCCTGAGGAAGATTGTGGAGAAGGACCGATTCCAGACCTTGGGGGACCTGCGGAAGCAGTGGACTGAGTCTGGAGTAGAAACATCCAGAGCCACCGTGTACAGGCGGGTGCAGGAAATGGGCTACAGGTGCCGCATTCCCCAGAAACAGCGGCAGAAGCGCCTGACCTGGGCTACAGAGAAGCAGCACTGGACTGTTGCATGTCATTCGGAAATCAAGGTGCCAGAGTCTGGAGGAAGACTGGGGAGAGGGAAATGCCAAAATGCCTGAAGTCCAGTGTCAAGTACCCACAGTCAGTGATGGTCTGGGGTGCCATGCCAGCTGCTGGTGTTGGTCCACTGTGTTTTATCAAGGGCCGGGTCAATGCAGCTAGCTATCAGGAGATTTTGGAGCACTTCATGCTTCCATCTGCTGAAAAGCTTTATGGAGATGAAGATGTCATTTTTCAGCACGACCTGGCACCTGCTCACAGTGCCAAAACCACTGGTAAATGGTTTACTGACCATGGTATTACTGTGCTCAATTGGCCTGCCAACTCTCCTGACCTGAACCCCATAGAGAATCTGTGGGATATTGGGAAGAGAAAGTTGAGAGACGCAAGACCCAACACTCTGGATGAGCTTAAGGCCGCTATCGAAGCATCCTGGGCCTCCATAACACCTCAGCAGTGCCACAGGCTGATTGCCTCCATGCCACGCCGCATTGAAGCAGTGATTTCTGCAAAAGGATTCCCGACCAAGTATTGAGTGCATAACTGAACATAATTATTTGAAGGTTGACTTTTTTTGTATTAAAAACACTTTTCTTTTATTGGTCGGATGAAATATGCTAATTTTTTTAGATAGGAAATTTGGGTTTTCATGAGCTGTATGCCAAAATCATCAATAGTAAAACAATAAAAGGCTTGAACTACTTCAGTTGGTGTGTAATGAATCTAAAATATATGAAAGTCTAATGTTTATCAGTACATTACAGAAAATAATGAACTTTATCACAATATGCTAATTTTTTTAGAAGGACCTGTATATATATATATTTTATTTTGTATTAATTTTTTTATTTTATTTTTTTCACAAGAGGCTTAAGTATAGAATAGCACAGAGTAGTCCTCTGATCCTCCAAAATCTATAAAACTGATCATTTTCCCATAACACCTATGGGACACTGGTTTCACACATCCAGTTCTTGAGAAAAAAAAAATACATATTGCATCTGCTGAAAGTAGGCTTTTATGTTGCATGTAGAGTAAATCCAAATTACAGTCTGTGCCTAGATTCTTTAAAAGAATCAATGCTTCTATGATTTTAGGCCTGTGAATCCGAAATTGTAAGGATATTCGGTCACATTTTTATGTGACCAGAATTCAGACAAAAATCTAAATTAACAAAAGCCAGAGACAGACGGATTACATAAAATGCAAACATAAAACTCTGCTGGGATAAAGTGTAAAACTTCCTGCTTAAGGAACATTGGAATTATACATTCACTTGCCATCAGAAAAGGAATGGTTAGATTGTTTATAGATGAAAAATTATCCATGCAACCTGGGATAAAAATGTTAGCAGTCACAAACCCATATGTTCATATTTAAAAAAAAAAAAAAAACATAGCTCACATTTTAACCAATATGACCTTGTGCACATTTATATTAAAGGGGTCATTTAGGAATTTAATATTGATGGCCCAACCTCAGTAGAGGTCATAAATATCAGATTGACGGGGTCCGACTCCCTGCACCCTGGCTGATCAGCTGTTTAAAGAGGCCGCTGCACTCACCAGAGCTTCGTTGAGCGCTGCAGTCTCTTCACAGCGCCATACATATTAGATAGGGCAGGTCATTGGTCTAGGAGAGGCCTAAGCAGTCGGAGCACCACAGCTTCTTCGAACATCTGAACGGCAGGGATCCAGGGAGTCGGATACCCCCCGATATGGTATTGGTAACCTACCCTGATTATAGGTCATCAATATCAGATTTCTGTAGAACCACTTTAAATTACCCTAAAACAAAAAAAAGTGGATGAACATAACATAAAAGTGTTACTACAACATGTCATCTTTGGTGAGATTATTGTGGTGAATGAAGCATTTTTTAACCAATTCTTTCCTAAATGTTTAAGGCACTTACAACCCATAACACATACTACATAATGAGTAAAATTAAAAAGCATTATAGGTTAAAGCAAATAGGTTCTGAAAATTTTTAAATATCTTTTTATAGGGGGTCACAGCTCCAAAACCCCCGAACAGCCATTAAGTGAAATAAAATTTTGCCTGCCTTCAGCCACCACTAGAGGGAGCTTTCTGCACATAATAAAACATTTTGCACTACGCTCCCTCTAGTGGTGGATGAAGGCAGGCAGAATTGTATCTTAGTGTAGGCCTACAATCCCTCCTGATCTAACATCAGGTGTGAAGAGACGCAATCGTACACTGGCCTTGGCAACCATACAATGCCCAACATGTACTCTGAATAGGAATACTCACTGGATATAAGACAGCTGCATTAGTAACTGTGCAGCCCAGCATGCAGCAGCATCTTACCATGCCCGGCGTCAGAGAAGACAGGAGAGTGTACATTATACCTGACCCAACAACAACATTATGTTAAAAGGTGAACGTTCACTGTTCATGCGTTAATGTTCTCCATGGAAAAAAAAAAAAAAAGTGACCTAATCCGAATAGTAAGATTACATTATTAATCCAGGAAACTATTTAAAAAAAAAAAAAACATTGGCCAGGACTGGACTATATTTCAACAATTATTCCTAGCAAATCATGTGTAAAAGGGGTTGTCTGATCGGTGCGGGTCCGATTCCTGGCACCCCTGCTGATTAGCTATCTAAAGAGGGCACCGCCTTCTCACAGCTTACCAAGCACAGTGCCGTACAACGCATAGTGGCCGTGCTTGCTACTGGAGCTCAGGCCCATTCACTTTAATGGGACTGAGCTGCACCTAAGCCCGTGATGGCTAACCTCCGACTGTGGTGAAACGACTCTCAGCATGCCACATTCATTTCTATGCAATTCTAAGAACTGCCAAGCGAGTGTACGTCTTCAGAGTCATAGTTTTACCACAGCTTGAGCGCCGGAGGTTAGCCATCACGGACCTAAGCTATGTGACGTCACTGGGCTAAGTAAGAGGCCGCAGAGCTCACATCTCTTCAAAGACATGATCGGCAGGGGTGCTGGGTGTCGGACCCCACTGATGAAATACGGATGACCTACCCTGAGGATAGTCCATCAATATCAAACTTCTGAACAACCCCTTCAAACATTTCTGCCTAAACAAATAAAAGGCACTGCAAAATATTTCCATCATTTTCAGCCATGTCAACAGAAAAACATCTAAAAGTAAAAAAAACTGTGACTTTAATACCAGCGAGGGACATTCCACAATATTAAATTTAAAAATGTGCTCACTTTACCAGTGTGAAAATTACAATACCACCAGTATCTGCACTCGCTGGGGTGTTTGTCACATTAACAAAATAATTCCACACATTTTAAAAATAAGATATCAGGGACTAAACCTAGACATGTCTCAAGATAAAATGCAAAATCCACAACGTGGCTCATATAAACTAATAGGGGGAGCACCTAGAGGTTGTCGTACAAATTTTCCCCTGTGCCGAGCTTGCCAAGGGGGAAACCAAATAAGCCAACCAATAGTTGGTGTAAAGCTAGACAAAAGTGCATCAGATTTATTATTCAAATATGGTGCTGGTCTAGATTTACACTGCCTACAGGATCAGTAAATCTGCACCAGTGTTTTCATATACAATTAGCTCCCCCTGGTGGTGGTTGCAAGCAGCCAGAATTCTATCATTTAAAAGGGTTTATGATACTGGTGACCTATCCTTCCTCTGGATAGATCATCATATCAGATCGGCAGGGTTCAGACGCCCGAATACCTCGCCAATTATCTGTTCAAAGGGGCTGTACATTCAAGTGAATAGGACAAACTGCTGTAATTACACTGCACCACCACTAAAAAGTAGACATTGTGCAGGTAAACACTGACGAGGATGTAGCGCTGCAGCCCCTTCAAACAGCTGATCGGGGTGCTGGGAGTCGGACATCTCCCTCCCTCATCAATCTTATACCGATGATCTATCCTGAGGATAGGCAATCAATATCATGAATACAGACAACCCCTTCAAGGCTTTTGTCACACTGTGTCACCAGGGTCTTGTTTGAGGTTTCTGTCAGAATTTCCCTGTGAAAATCTTGAAAGTACATGAAATCAGAAGTCACCAGACCATATTAAAAAAAAAAAAAAAAAAAAAAAAACTGCTTTGCGTGGCATGTGTTTTATTACTGGATGGCTCTGTAGTCTGCTGTATCTAAACATACAAATTAACTTTATTGAAACCTACTGTAAATGTGACAAAATATATTTTTGTTGCCTGGCCTATAAGACTCCTCATGCCATTTAAGACACTCTCCATAAGGAGATGCTGTATTCCCCAACACTCTGAGTGATTGGGCATCAATGTGGATAAATGTAAAGTTCTGCATCTTGGTAGTAATAATCTCTGTGCTTCATATGTCCTAGGGGATGTAACACTGGGAGAGTCACATATAGAGAAGGATTTGGGTGTCCTTGTGGATCATAGATTGAATAACAGCATACAATGTCAATCAGCTGCTTCTAAGGCCACCAGGATATAGTCATGCATGGACTCACAGGGCAGGGATGTTATATTACCACTTTACAAAGCGCTGGTGCGGCCTCATCTGGAATATGCAGTTCAGTTCTGGGCACCAGTCCATAGAAAGGATGCTCTGCAGCTGGAAAAAGTACAGCGGAGAGCGACTAAACTGATAAGGGGCATGGAGGGTCTTAGTTATGAAAAAAGATTTAAAGAATTGAATTTATTTTGTCTTGAGAAGAGACGTCTAAGGGGGGAACATGATTAACCTATACAAATATATAAAGGGGCCATACAAAAAATATGGTGAAAAACTGTTCCATGCAAAATGCCCTCAAAAGACAAGAGGGCACTGCCTCCGACTGGAGAAGAAAAAGTTCAGTCTCTGGAAGCGTCAAAGCTTCTTAACAGTAAGAACTGTGGAGTAGACTACCTCAGGATGTGGTCACAGCAGGAACAGTGGACAGGTTTAAAAAGGGTTTAGATGAATTCTTAAAAGTAAACAACATTAATGCTTATAAAAACGTGTAGAAATCTGAGTCTCACTTCCTTCTGGGATTCACGTCCCCACCTATCCCTTGGTTGAATTTGATGGACTTATGTCTTTTTGCAACCGCATCAACTATGTAACAAAATCCTGACTTAAAGCCTGTCACCCAGTTAAGCCAGTAGGCTCTGCTCTGATGAGGGGCAATCATCCCGAAACAGCTGTCTGCAGATGAGATGCTGGCTTATTTATTATCCAAGTCGTGTCACAAGGCTTTCTCGAACATTGACTTATAGGATAGCTGCTTTACATCTGGTACCATCAGACAGAGCTTAAGAGCTCATTTGCATACACTCTTCTCTAAATTAATTTTTGTATTATATGTTTTAATTTTTCTTAGTAAAATAGGTGCCAGAAGTTCAGGTGCCTATTTCACTTTAGTATCCTCGCTGTGTACGGGAGTACAGGTTCACCAAGGCCGCATTGAGCACTATACAGACAGGCGCTCACATAGCACATTGTTACTCCTGCCTGCACCAGCGCTGATCTCCTAAAGGCTGGCATAAATGGGCTATGCCAGGCTTTAGCACAGCAGGCACTGGCAGAGGAGCGTTGTGCTATGGAACATCTGCCTGTACAGAGCTTGGGACGCATCAGTAAATACGTACTCCCATACACAGCAAGGATTCTAAAGCGCAATAGGCACCTTGACTTCTGGCACCTATTTCACTTTAAGAAAAGTTAAAAAAAATTATAATTGAAGCATATTACAAAAAATAATTTGGTCACATTAGAGTAGGTTTTAATAAGGTTAATTTGTAAATTTAGGTACACCTTAAAAAAAAAAATGGAAACCCGGCAGATACGGTAAAGATGTACTGCAGATGCACTGTGAAAATAGTTTTGCTATAAGGCCCTGTTATATTCTTATAAATTAGCGAAAAATATTAATGCTTGAGATTCTTGGGAAAAAGCTCTGTCTAAGTGCCACGTTACTACAGTGTAACATGAAGAGCTTCACCGTCTGTCCACCAAAACAACAGCCTAGGCAACACAGAAAAGGCTTTGGGCATTGCACAAAGTGGCATAACACCTCATCAAACAATCTTAGATGCAATAAATAACTGTACATAGATCACCATCCCATAAAAAAGTCTTATGTCGGAACAAAACCCACAACAATATAAAATCACAGATATAAAAAACATAAAGCTGGAGTCAAGTACAGATCAGTGCAGAAAAAGCTGGGATTAAAATTTTAACACAAACTTGCACACAAAGAGAAAGGCTTTTCAGGTGATTTCTTGATCACTCTTAGGCAATGCGTTGAAGACCATCCAAAGCACCAAGGGATTCTCACAGTTGTGCTTCGTCTCCCAATGTTCAAAGAGTTCCCTCTGGGTTTCCAACATCTGTGTGCACAGCAAGCAGTTGAAATGGTTCCTGCAATAGAATTTGATCTCCGATGAAAGCTTCATACTTTGGCTTGAGTTGTCCTTTCCTTCCACTGATGGAGTAGACTCACTTGCAGAAAGTTCAGCAGCAGTTGTGTCAGACGTTCTGAGAGGTTCCTTCATCCTACTTGCAGCATCCAGCACCTCGTCACAGCTGTTGCCCCTAGGCCCATTTCGTCTTTCGCTCAGTAGCTTCCAGTGATGGGTTGCTTGTTTAACCACTTCCTCTTGGACACCCTGTCGGCTTTCCAGGACTCCTTCCGGAAATACTTCTTGAGAGTCATCTCCATGGACACTTAACAAATGGAGCTTCATATCTGAAAAAGTGGGAGCTACGAAATGACAACGTCCACATTTGATCTGTAATTTGATCTCATCTGTTGATCCTGGAATGGAGTCTTCCTCATTAGCGATGTTCTTATTCCTGGAGAGAAAAGCATATACAACCATCTTTATTAGTAGTAATCTCAGATAAATTCTCAACTATTAGGCCCCACTCACATCACGTTAAATGTGTCCATACACATCCAATGCCAGGTGGAGGCCAAAAGGGTGTCCTGACTTATACTGCAAAACGAAAAGGTATGGAATAGTGTAGAAGACTACACTATTCCATCATGCAGTGTTTTGTTTTTTGGCATGGGAAGGTATTAAAACCCTATCAGTTCCAAACCTTCCCGACGCTGCAGACATGATGTTCAATATACCAGACATGACCACCACAGCCAATCACTGGAGCGGTGTTGCCTGAACGGACGTGTTCGTAAATAGCATATTTTTTATACATTCCCGTGACTTACTAGGGTTGTCACAATACCAAATTTTTTATTTGATTTCGATACCATAAAAAAGTATTGCAATACTCGATACCACGCAAAAAAAAGCCTTGTGCATTAAGCATTTTATGGAACGTCCGGCCCATAATAGAACATAGAACAGTCCTACCCAATTATTATTTTTTTTTGGGGGGAGGGGGAACAAGGTGACCCAAAAAATGGTAAATTGCGTGTTTGTTTGTTTTTCCATGTTTTTCCAGCGTTCACTGCATAGGAGATATTTTGTAATATTTTAATCATTCAGACGACTTTTTCGGACGCAGCTATATGTAATATATTTATTTTTTAATTGTGTTTATATTTTTATATGTAAAATTAGGAAAGGGGGCAATTTAAAAAAAAATTATATTTGGGGGTTAAGCTTTTTTTTATATTTTTTTTATTACTAATTATTTTGAACCTGGGATCTTTTAATCCCTTGTCCTATTCACCCTAATAGATCTCTATTAGGGTGAATAGGACTTTACACTCTCCCTGCTGCCCTGTGCAAACAGCAGCAGGGAGCTGACTATAGCAGCTAGGGCTTCAGCAGCATCCTGGCTGCCATGGTAACCGATCGGAGCCCCAGCTAGGGCTCCGATCAGAAGCTCCCACTGCGCCACCATTGGATGAGGAGGAGGGGAGGGGACCCTGGGGCCACTGCCACCAATGACTATAATACTGTGGAGGGGGGGGCCGCAATTAATATAATACTGAAAAGAGGAGGAGTAGGAGGGGAGATACTGTGGCCACTTTGCCACATTGGTAGTGCAGTGGCCACAGTCCCTCCCCTCCTACTCCTCTCTGTTCTCATTGGTGGCCAGCGGCAGCCACACACAGTGGGGAGGAACTCCCTCCTTCTCCACTGTGCCGGCTCAGAGCGGCGCGTGCCATGTTCTCTCAGTGATATAGCAGATCTCAGTATCGAATTGAACAGGGTACAAAAGTATCAAATGGGTATCGTTAATTCGATACCCGGTGCAACCCTACGACTTACTATAAATTTCTTCTTATCTCGTACACCCCCTATAAACACATTTTCTTATTTAAATACTGTCACTGAAAATCTGTTTCATTCCTCTAAATTAGGGGTTGCAGAAATCCTTGTTCTTGCCACCAAAACAATCTCATTAAGATGAATGGAACTCATTTTCTGGTGGAGAAATTTTCTTTAAAAAAAATCTGCCTAGTGTGAAGGCGCCCATATAGTGACACTCCAGAGATTGTGACTGCATTAAGACCCCTTTCACACGAGAATGAGAGATTAGGTCTGGATGCGTTCAGTGTAATGATGCGTTTTTCACGCGCGTGATAAAAAAAAAACCTGAAGGTTTACAAACAACATCTCCTAGCAACCATCAGTGAAAAACGCATCGCATCTGGACTTTCTTCCGGATGCAATGCGTTTTTCACTGAATCCCCATTTACTTCTATGGGGCCAGGGCTGCGTGAAAAACGCTGAATTTAGAACATTGTGCATTTTTCACACAACGCAGAACTGATGCGTGAAAAACACATACACATTGAAATTAATGGGTCAGGATTCAGCGCTATGCGTTCACGTCACGCATTGCACCCGCGCAGGTTAATAAAACGGAACAGCCTCTAACGCTTAGCAGAGCGCTGTGCACTTATGCTTTGACTGCATCTGCTTAACGACACAAGTCAACATAGGCGGCACTCCAAAATTAAATTTGGCCTTGTTCACAGAAGCAAAATCATGATGCATTTTTCCAGAATCTAGAGATCAGTTTACACGATCACTCACCTATTTAGTAATAAATTATCTTCAGATTTCGCTTTGAGAATCAGGGTTTTTCTCTCTGGCTGTTTACAGGAAGATTCCGTGCTTATAATAACTCGGTGTACTTCTTTAAGGTGACCAAAATAAACTCTAATGTGTCCAAAGACCTTGGCGCAGAACTCACAGCACATTAACTTCTTGAGGCGGCTCTCGCTGTGGTGGAGCTTCATGTGTGTGCTGAGACTGCCCGAGTGCACGTAGGCCTTACGACAGAGGCGACAGTGGTAGGGTCTCTTGTTGCTGTGACTGTTCAGATGATCCTGTAAGTGGTGCTTAAACTGAAAGCCGTAATTACATACATGACACCTATGCAACACTCTTGCTGCACTCTTTTGCATCTGCTCTCCTTGCCTCCACCTGTGAAGTCTGCTACCAACCAACCTATTTCTTAGATGACATTCAGCCATGTTTGCTTGAAAAAGAGGATTGGAGGCATCCAGCGATGCCAAGCTCTGAATCTCCACCATTGGCTTTGGCATTATGTTTCGATATTTCTTCAGTGACGTTTCACTTTTACCAATGATACCAACCTGAGCTTTGCACTTATCTTTGCACATAATGAGCTTGTCTCCAACCAGTCTCATTTTTGTTTGGTAGCCCAACATCTCACCAAAACTTTTTCGTTTCTTCCCCCGTTTCCTTCCTAAACCAGAACTTTGCTTGCTCAAGACCCCGGAGTCAGATGTTAAAAGCGGCTGGCATGGACTATTCACAGTGGAGACATTTAAAACACTGACAGAAGGAGAAGTCACGTGGACTTGGCAAGTGTCTGTCTGTAGGCCAGTTTGACCTACGTTTGGCTTTGTTACATTCTTTTCCAAAGCAATCGATTTCTTGATTTTTGAATATGGTAAAATGGGCAATTTTCCCTTAGGAACAGATTGGAGAAGAGGAAGTGGACTGCCAAAAACAACTGGAGAGAAGAGCGTTAATGAATTTGTAGAGTCAACAACTTTGGTGCTTTCATATCTAACTAGTGACCCACAGTCTGATGAACCAATTGTCTTCTCAGTATGAGCACTGAACTTTACTGGGCTACCCGTGCAGAAGGTTGGGAACTTCAGACTTTTTTCCATACATGTAATGGTACAATTATTTACATCACAAGCCTCAGCTCCGCTGCCTGGGAAAAGCTGGCTTTGAAAACAAGACTCTTCTACCACCAAAGGTTTTGCTTTTTCAGGTTTACGGTGCAATGTTGCAGTACCTTCAGAAGGTCCATCTTGATTTACCTGCTCACTAGAGTTTTCAGTTTTTGGCTTACATGGGCCCTTTGATCTCTTGTTGAGGAGCTTTTTGCTGCGAGCGGGTTGGTACCTTGGAATGGGTAATTTGAGATTTTCTTGTAAAGGTATACCTGTAGTTTGTATCACAGATCCACCCACTGGTGAAGTGACTTGTGGTAAAGCTACAAGGGAGAAAGTACCATCATGACCAGCGACTTTCATCAGAGTATAGTTCTGAGTGTTAATAATCAAAGGTTTAGCTCCAGGCATAACAACATCAGATAAGGAAGAAGGATAACTGCATGACGAATAGGAAGAAAGCACTTTTGGAGCCACTTTTGGTGCAATAGTTCTGAAGTGAGTTGTGCTGGGAACAGTCTTCTTGCAGTGCATAATCCCAGTAGATCCAATAGAGATTTTTGACTCATCTGTAAAACATAAGACATTTACACTTTTTAGGAAAATACACAATCGGCTGAATGTGGATATAGCTCATATAAAGTCGATCAGTCACAGTACTTCCAAATGAAAGTGATATAAATAACTGACCTTAGCTCTTTGAGGATTCATGGGTGTAAGCCTAAGCCATTGTTTCCAGTGCTTTGCTCATTTACTTTAAATAAGACCTGTCATGGAGTCATTTACCATCAGATATACGCCAGTTTTCTGGTGTATATCTGTCGTAGAATCTGCGACTTTTCCACCGCTCACGCCAGGTCTAAAAAAAAGGGGGGAGTCGAGTGGGCAGAGAAGGGCATTTATCATTTTCTACTCCTGTTTTAGGCATAGAAAATAGTCTAAATTTAAGCCAGCAAGGTAGTGGTCTTACATTTAGACCGGTGGTGGATGTGCCGAAGTTATGTAGAGGCGACCACCGCCAGGATAAGGTGTTATTAAGACTGGCATCTAAAATGCCGTTCCTAATAAATGACCCCCAAAGTCACCAATTGCAGGTGGGTGCCAGAATAAAATTTGCTGGAACCAATGAAGAGGAGGCTGTAAAGATATTCGGACAGTTTCAGTTGTGTGGGGAACAGGTTCTTTTTTTAAAGTGCAACATTAATTCTAACCCTCTGCCAGTCAGAGGTGGAGAGCGCCCGTAGCTCGGTGGACAGAAGAGTTAGCAGTGCAACTTCGCAACACTTGAGAAGTCTCATGCTTGGGTTCTACTAATTAGAATAGCCCACAAGACTTCTTGAGTATCAACTGGTTGCCTGGAGTGCTATCTAAAGCTATCCAAGGTAAGACTGAACAGAAATATCACACAATGACACTTTTGAGTTAATGAAACAAGCAATCAGACAAGATGTCTTGCACCCACGAATACTCACAGAGCTAAGTTTCATTATGTTTGTATTGCTCTCTATATCTACAGGCTAATAACCGGCGGGCGTTGTGCAAATGGACTGGATATCACAGAACATATTATAGGAAATATTTTCTAGGGACTAAGGAAATTCAGAGTAAATGACAAAATAATATGACAATCTAAAGGTGGCCAAATATTGTCCGATTACATGATGATGATCAAAACAAGAGTTGGTCCATGCTGGCAGTAGGCAAACATTTTTGAAGTTCTGAAGGTCAGAAAGGCAGAAATTATCACGGGGAGACTTTCCAACAAGTCAATGGTGACTTTTGTTGATTCTGTAGTTCTACTCCAAAAAAAAGGGTCCTGTAAGTAACGTGTTCAAAGGGCAGTAATATGATAGGAATAATGAATATTCCCTGCCAACAGCTCATCAGGGTATCCCACGCAAGGCAAGCACAGGAGCCTTTGAAGATTTGCACTTAAAAAGCATTGGTGCTGCAAGCAGAATTAAGACATTAATATGAAGTAAAATTGTAGATTTTAATTGTATGATCAAAGGACAAAAATTAATTCATACTGCAATATGGGGATTCTATAGAAGATCGTTATAAACATTTCGTTAGCGTAAGATTAACCCCGCAGCAGGAGAACACTGGTTACCGATTTACTCATTAGAAAATTACCAAACTGAGCAAAGAAGCCCCACTGACATCGCACGGTTAGGGGATCCCACTGAAACTGGCAGGATTTACCTACAAATGTCTTAAAGGGGTCATCCCATAAAGACAAGTTATCCCCTGTCCACAGAATGGGAAATAAGGGCCTGATCGGTGTTGGTCCGATTGCCGGGGCCCCGGTGATCACGAGGAAAGGGGCCGTTCTCCTCCGTTTAAATGGAGTGATGGTCACGCATGTTCGCTACTGCTCCACTCACCTCTATGGTGCTGCTGAAGATAGCCGACTACTTGTACTCTGCCATCTCTGACAGTCCCATAGACTTGAATGTAGCAAGTCTGCTGCTGCACTCTAATGGAGAGCATGGGCAGTTTCAGTGATCAACAGGACCCCAGGGGTCGGACCCCACCAATCTGACCCTATCCACAGGAGATATGTTAATGGTACAGCCTCTTTAAACCCTTCACTCCCAGAAGCGTACATGTACAGCGGAAGTACAAGGTTTGAAGATGGTCCCAGGCGATAACGCTGATTGCAGACATTTAACCCCCAAGATGTCGTGGTCAAATGTGACCACCGCATCTGAGAGAGCAAAAACCGGAGGCCGCGCTCTTCCTGGCCTGGAACACCTTTCCCTGGCTGAGATCGGGGAAGGCATTCGTTAGTAGTAATAGGCCTGAGCCTGTACATGGCTTCCAGGCCTATTACTGGTATATTTCAATGCCGGCCTGGAGCGACTTAAAAAAGTATACTGGAGCGACTAAAAAAAAAAAAAAAAAAAAAAATAATAATAAAATGTAAAAAAAAAAATAATAATAAAAAAAAATGTAAAAATAAAAAAAAGTTTAAAAAAAACTATTTACAAATAAAAATTATAATCACCGCACTTTCCCCAAAATTAACATAGATATAAACAATATAAAAAACAATCATCATAGACATTGCCATGTCTAAAAAGGCCCTATTAAAATATAAAAGCATTTATCCAATACATTGAACCGAAAAATGAAACATTTTGGAAACCAAAAATCAAAATGGCTGATTCGCAGTTTTTTTCGTTGCTTCATCAACCCCACCCAAAAAAAATCTATAAAAAAAAATAAAAATGAACAAAAAAAAAAGTCATACACATCCCAAAATAATATTATTGAAAAGTACACATCACCACGCAGAAAATTAGCCCTCAAACCGCTTCATAGTTATGGGGGTTAGAGTATGGCGATGCAAAGAAAAAAAAAAAATGTTTTTTCCAAAGTTTTTATTTTCTAGTAGGGCTGGGCGATATGGCCTAAAAACTATATCGCGATATAATTTGAACCATGTGTGATAACAATATATATCACAATATATTATTTTCTTCTGTATGTATACAAACTACAAAACTTTCCAAGAAATTTACCGTCATCCATGTCCCCCAGCCAGCGCCATCAGCCCCAAGCCATTGCTATTTGCAATCATCCATGTCCCCAGCCAGCGCCATCAGCCCCAAGCCATTGCTATTTGCAATCATCCATGTCCCCAGCCAGCACCATCAGCCCCATGCCATCCTCCAACCAAACCGCTGCCCCCCCCCCAAACACCCCCCCAGGTAGATACGGGCCCCTGCTAATATACTTCTCTCCTGCAGGGTGCGCAGCTGGCTGATGGAGTCCGCAGGAGACGGGCCGCGTCTTCTTCCCAGCATGCACTGGGAGGGACCTGACGTCACACACAGCGTCAGCCAGCGCACTGACGATGTGTACACATAAGGCCCTGGTCGGGAGGCCACGGAGCGGTAAATGAGAAGCTTCTTAAATTCACTACCGCTCTGTGGTCATCTATTGCGATATAGACAAAATCTATATCGTTGCCCAAATTTATCTTATATATCGCCCACTCCTATTTTCTAGGTAATAAAACACTTCTAGGTAATAACTGTACAAACGTGGTATCGCTGTAAAGGTACTGACCTGGGGAATGAAGGTAACAGGTCAGCTGTACCACAAAGGGAAAGCCATAAAAAGGTAGTGTTGCATTTTTTCCTCCCAATTCCACCCCATTTGGAATTTTTTTCCAGCTTCCCACTACATTGTTCGCAACAGTAAATGGTACCATTAGAAAGTAAAACTTGTCCCGCAAAATACAAGGCTTCATATGGCTATGTGGATAAAAAACTAGAAAAAGTTATGGCTCCAGAACTGGAGGGGTTAGGTCAGCTTAAGGCTGAGTTCACACGGGCGAGATTTCCGCGCGGGTGCAATGCAGTAGGTGAACGCATTGCACCTGCACTGAATCCTGACCCATTCATTTCAATGGGGCTGTGCACATGAGCGTTTTTTTTCATGCATCAGTTCTGCAATGCTTTAAAATCGCAGCATGTTCTATATTCTGCGTTTTTCACGCAGCCCTGGCCCCATAGAAGTGAATGGGGCTGCGTTAATAACGCATTGCATCTGCAAGCAAGTGCGGGTGCAATGCGTTTTTCACTGATGGTTGCTAGGAGATGTTGTTTGTAAACCTTCAGTTTTTTATCACGCGCGTGAAAAAAGCATCAAAACGCATTGCACCCGCGCGGAAAAAACTGAACAACTAAACGCAATTGCAGCCAAAACTGACTGAACTTGCTTGCAAAATGGTGAGAGTTTAACTGAACGCACCCTGAACGCATCCGGACCAAATCTGTCACGCTCGTGTGAACTCAGCCTAACCCTTTTGGGACACAGACAATTTTTTTTGGGGGGGGTTTATTTTTTTTCTCTCCGCCTTCCAAGAGTCATTGGGGGTAATTTACTAAATGATATACACCAGTTTTCTGGCGAATATCCGTCGCAGACTGCGGCGCAATCCGCCACTTCTCCCTGCTCACGCAAATTATGAGCGTGGCGTGGGTGGGGAAAGAGGACTGGCTGGTAGGTCCATCTTATTTACCATTTTCTACGCCTGTTTCAGGAAGCTGTCTTACATTTAGAACTATAAGGCCTCTTTCACACGAGTGTGGCGTGTGAGGGCCCGATAAGATGCGGGTGCGTTGCGGTAAAAAAGCTGCCGGTCTCTGTTCTATCTTCAGGACCTGGCAAAAGACCTGTGGTGACGTCACTATGGTCCAATCACATGGTTCATCACCATGGTGAGGGATCATGTGATGCGACGTCACCACAGGTCCTTAGCCGGCAGCTCAAAATTATAGAAGACAGAGATCCGCAACTACGCGATCAAGTTTTATTTATTTTTTTAACCCCTCCATCACTATTTTACTTTGCATTCAGAATGCTATTATTTTCCCTCATAACCATGCTATAAAGGAAAATAATACAGATCGAGTCCCCAGCCAGATCGTCTCCTAGCAAACATGCGTGAAAATCGCACCGCATCCGCACTTGCTTGCGGATGCTTGCAATTTTCACGCTGCCCCATTAGCTTCTATGGGGCCTGCGTTGCGTGTAAAACGCAGAATATAGAGCTTGCTGAGATTTTCACGCAACGCACAAGTGATGTGTGAAAATCACAGCTCATGTGCACAGCCCCATAGAAGTGAATGGGTCCGGATTCAGTGCGGGTGCAATGCGTTCACCTCACGCATTGCGCCCGCGCGGAATACTCGCCCGTGTGAAAGGGGCCTAAAGCCTGGCGGCTCTACACAAGTTCGGCAGATCCACCGCCAGCGCAGGGTTATTAAGACCGGCATCTAAAACGGCAGTCTTAATAAATGACCCCCATAATGGTTTTGTTTTCTGTTCACATAGCTGTATGGGGGCTTTTTTTTGTTCACAGGACAAGCTGTATTTATTTACTAGCACTGCTTAATTTACCACAGCTCGTACTGAAAAGCGGGAAAGAAATTCTTTGTGGGGTGCAAAAAAATGGCAATTGTGTTTACTGGTATTTACTGTATTGGCCTCATGCACACGACCGTTGTTTTTGTCCGCATCCGAGACGCAGTTTTTGCGGCTTAGGTGGGGACCCATTTACTTCAATGGGGCCGCAAAAGATGCGGACGGCACTCCGTGTGCTGTCTGCATCCATTTCTCCATTCCGTGGCCCCGCAAAAAAAATATAACATGTCCTATTCGTATCAGTTTTGTGGACAAGAATAGGCATTTCTACAATGGGCCGCCCGTTCCGCAATTTGCGGACCGAAAAAAACAGAACGGTCGTGTGCATGTAGCATTATTCTGCAGGTCAGTACGAATACGCCGATGGTAAATTTAGTGGTGTATGGTTTCTATTATATTATTACTATGTTAAAAAAAAAAATAATTGAACTTTTTTTTTTCTTTGCATTGCTATATTCTCACAAGCATACTTTTTTATGTTTCTGTCTGCAGAGCTGTGTGGGTGAATTATTTTTGTGGGGCAACTGTAGTTTTTATTATATACGACTTTTTGATCACTTTTCACAAACTTTTTTACTGCATTTACTGCGCAGGAATGTATTTTTTATATTTCAATAGTTTGGACATTTTATGGAAACGGCCGTGAAGTTTATTTTCATATGTAAAATTAGGCGATTTTTTGTGTGGTTTTTTTCACTCTTTTTAAAAAAAATTCACTTTTTTTATTGTACTTTTATTGTACTTTAAAAAGGGGTTATCCCATGATTAATGTAAAAAATTAAAATCAAACATCATACTGTACACTGCAATCTGTTTCTAACAACGCTAGAACCAGCCGTGTACCTCACATGGATCCGGAGATCTCCACATTCATTGCTGCAACGATTTATCGACAATATTCTATAACGGGACCCGTTGTCGACAAATCCAGTTATCAAATAATTGGCCGATTCATTGCTATGGTCAGGCGCTATGCCTGCGGGTCCCGTAATCCTGCACGCTCCCGCACCGCCGCAGTTAAGTCTCTGACCCCTGACTTTTAAGTCCCACCCTCTTCTGACCCTCTGCTCACCAATCAGGGGCTGCTACTACTCAACCCCCCACACCGGACGCTCTACGTCGTGATAATGCTACGTCGTGTGTACGTTTATGGAGCCTCGGCCTGCCCTGGAGGACCTCACCCATACCACGCTAAGCCCACCTGCCGTCGGTAGGCCAGTTGCCCGCTGTATAATGTGCCCTGGTCAGGGCTCATGCTGCCAGTGTCCTAGGCCTTGCTATACACATGGGGGTATGTGCAAAGCATTGCACCCTAGTGTTTGTAGTACAGACACTATGATGCAATGCTCTTCCCAGTCTGCACATACCCCCATGTGTATAGTGGGAGTGTACATACTAGGGTATACAGACTAGTTTTATTAAAAATGAAAATAAGCCCCTCCCTCAATAAAAATTAGTCCCCCTTTTTCTATTGTATTTTTATAATTATGTAACTCCTAAAATTGTTTTAATATGGCCTTTGTACATAATTTTTCAAGTAAAATCCTAACAAAAAACCCTTTTTTTTGTCATTTTGGCGTTTTTCCTGTTTAATCAATAAAATTATCGACAACTAATCGATTATTCAAATAATCCTTAGCTGCAGCCCCCAATTCATCTGCTAGATTTATTTCAGGCTGGCAGCTCAAAGGGCGCGTCCTTTCTGCTTCTTCTCTCTGCCAGTCAAAGCCCATGGGGGCAGTTGATGAATAAAACTGAGCATGTGCGACCTTCTCAGCAAACCGCATGAAGAAATAAGACAAGAAAAAAAAACAGCAGGTGGCGCTATACAGATACATTTTATTGAATAACTCACTGGCGATGCTACATTTTTAATTACAAAGTATTCAGATCCCGGTGCTGGTTTGAAAACTGTAGACAGTTTTTTGAGGGACGACCCCTTTAAGGACACACGATCTCCTGATTGCTTGTATTATACACCACAGCCTGTTCCACACACTTCGGGCTCATCCACACGGTCGTAGTTTTGGTCTGCATTCCATCGACATTTTTTGCGGATCAGATGTGAACCCATCTCAATGGGGCCGCAAAAGATGCAAATAGCACACCGTTTGCCGTCTGCATCCGTAAGTCCGTTCGACGTCATCTGCAAAAAAGTAGAAAATGTCCTATTCTTGTACTTTTTGCAGACAAGGATAGGAAATTTCTGGAGGAGAAAAAAAAATGGCGGCAGGCTCTCAGCCGGTATACGTGTTTTTCGGACCGCATATTTTCTAATGGGCTATAGAAAAAGCTGCACTGCGATTGGCTGCCATTAATATTAGATTGGTGAGGCTCCGACTCCCAGCACCCCTGACAATCAGCTGGTTTCACTAGTTCCGGCATTAGGACTACACAGCTCCACTTAGTGGCCATGGCAGGTTACTGCAGCTCTGCCCATTAGTGGGGGTATCAGGAGTCCGATCCGTGCCAATGTGATATGAGAGCAGCGCTGCATCAACCAGGTATGGCGACCGCCCAGCGGATGGACAGGTGTGGTGCCGGTGTCTGTTCCAGAGCTTGAGAAAACGGGAGTCGGGCCCCCACTAATCTGGCAGCTATGACCCATCCAAAAGCGGGTCATACTTTTGTCAGTTCAACCCTCCCAAAAAAAATAAAACATTAAAAGCTCCGCCGAAACGCTAAGGTGTGGGGGAGCTTCCGACTCTCTCCCGACAGATGATGTTGAAGGAGGTAAGGATCCTTTTGATTTTGGGGGAGATAAGCCGCCCTCAGAACGGTCTGGCAGTGTAATTTAACCCCTTAAGCCCCGGGCCCCTTTTTCGTGTTTTTTTTCTCCCGACGTTCTAATAGCCATACGTTTTTTTAAGTTTCCGTTCACACAGCCATAAGAGGGCTTATTTTTTGCAAGATAAGTTGTATTTTTTATTTACAGTTCTTCAGGGCTCCGATATGAAGGCAGAGGGAGATGCATCCCTCTGCCTAACCTCACAGATGCCACGATCGCTATTGAACACAGCATCTGAGGGGTTAAATGACCAGTTTCTGCACCACTGCCAATCCTGCTGTATTATACAGCCGGCACCTGCTACGTATGGGGCAGGCTCAGGGCATGAGGCCCGCTCCGTACAAGCCCTCAGCCACTATGACGTACTATGGCTGAAGGGGTTAAACAATAGGTCAATTTCTGATTAAACATTCCCTTTAAGGATAGGTCATCAAAGTCCTGGAAAACCCCTTTAATTGAAACATTGGAACTGTCTAAGAGTAAGTCACTTCCGCTCAGAGGCAGGGAACTCCCTCATATTGGAGGCGCAGCGCAGCGGGCAGCACTACTCTTCCCATCGGAATGGTGGACACTGCGGAGGAACCTGACAAAGCCCTGTTTAAGGCCTTATTCACACAGTCAGCGTTCGGTCAGTGATTTCCATCAGTGATTGTGAGCCAAAACCAGGTGTGGAGCAACAACACAAGAATAAGGCCTCATGCACACAACCGTGCAGCGTTTTGCGGCCTGCAAATTACGGATGCCGCCCGAGTGCGTTTCGAAATTAGTGGAACAGAACGGACGCCCATAATAGAAATGCCTATTCTTGTCCACAAAACGGACAAGAATAGGACATGTTCTATTTATTTTATTTTTTTGCGGGGCCATGAAATGGAGCAACGGATGCGGACAGCACATGGAGCTGAAGTGAATGGGTCCACATCCGATCCGCAAAACATGCGGCTCGGATGCGGACCAAAACATTGTTTGTGCGCATGAGGCCTAAGGTGCAGATCTTTCTATTATATCTTATCTCCATGGAGGTCCCACTTCTAGTTGTGGTTAAAAATCACTGATGGAAATCACTGATCAAACACTGACTGTGTGAACGCGACCTAGGTCAGTGGGTCTGTCAGGTCTCACCAGTGTCCGTCATATGATTGATCTGCCACAGATGGAACCCGAAAACCGAGCTTAAAGGGGTATTCGTCATCACAGACGATGAGGACAAAATCGCTAGGATATGCCCCCATATGCCTCCTCTGGGACCTGCACCTACACGGAGAACGCAGCAGGGAAAGGTGCACTGCGCACCTCTGTTCATTTCTATGGGGCCGTCGAAAATTCCTGACAGCCCCATAGCAATCAATGGGAGCAGGGGCCACACATGTGTGGTCCGCTCCTATTCACTTGTATGGGAGCAGCGGGGAGCAGTGCTTGGTGGTGGACGGACCCTGGGAAACCCGGGGTCCTCCAGCCACAACTCTCCCCGCTCTGTTTTTGTTGTAGGTGCGGGTCCCAGAAGTGAGCATATGCCCCTATTGTATGTGATGGGAACACCCTTTTAAGGACTTGTTCACATTTCCTTGTTCCACATTTTCTGCGGACATCACTAATTTTAAGGTCTCTGTTCACACATTAGCAGTTTTTTTTGCTGACCATGGTCAGTGAAAAAATAATATAATAATAATTTGTAGAGACATGCACTACGGACAACACGGGTGGCATCGGTGTTCTGTCAGAGGTTTACAGCTAAACAGTGTCCACCCAATATAGATGATACACAAAGGGTTAAAAAAACAAACAAAAAAATAAAAACAATGGACACATTTTTCCACGGACACAGAAATATATTGGCCATAGCAACAAATCATAGCTCAGCTTTCATTTTTACAGAGCAGCTTAAAGGGCTTCTGTCACCCCCCCCCCAAAAGTCTTTATTTTTTTGGGGCTAATTAAAATCCTTATAGTGCGATTTTTCAATATATAATGCTCTTACATTTTTCTGTGGTTTAGTTTCTTTAAAAACCGCACTTTTATAATATGTAAATTACCTCTCTACCAGCAAGTAGGGCGGTTGCTTGCTGGTAGCCGCCGCATCCTCTTTCAAAAAAACACCCCCTCCTCCTGCTGATTGACAGGGCCAGCGAGCGCTCTCCTCCTCCGACTGGCCCTGTCTGCAATTCAAATCCCGCGCCTGCACCTCATTCGGCGCAGGCGCTCTGAGAGGACGCTCGCTTCCTCAGCACTTCCTCAGTGCGCCTGCGCCGATGACGTCACCTCTAAACCCGAAAGAGAAGACGTCATCGGCGCAGGCGCACTGAGGAAGCGAGCGTCCTCTCAGAGCGCCTGCGCCGAATGAGGTGCAGGCGCGGGATTTGAATTGCAGACAGGGCCAGTCGGAGGAGGAGAGCGCTCGCTGGCCCTGTCAATCAGCAGGAGGAGGGGGTGTTTTTTTGAAAGGAGGATGCGGCGGCTACCAGCAAGCAACCGCCCTACTTGCTGGTAGAGAGGTAATTTACATATTATAAAAGTGCGGTTTTTAAAGAAACTAGCCAACAGAAAAGGGTAAGAGCCCTATATATTGAAAAATCACAGCATAAAGGGTTTTAATTAGCCAAACAAAAAAAAAAAAAAAAAAATGACTTTTGGGGGGTGACTCAAGCCTTTTGAAGGGATTGTCTCACGAAAAATATTAAACAATTTTCAAACCAGTAAAATGTATCTGTACAGCGCCACCTGTTTCTTATTTCTTTATCCTGCTCACTGAGAAGGCCGCACATGCTCAGTTTCATCCTTCAGCTGCCCCCTGAGCTGTGATAGGGAGAGCATGGACACGCCCCCTGAGCTGTGATAGGGAGAGCATGGACACGCCCCCTGAGCTGTGATAGGGAGAGCATGGACACGCCCCCTGAGCTGTGATAGGGAGAGCATGGACACGCCCCCTGAGCTGTGATAGGGAGAGCATGGACACGCCCCCTGAGCTGTGATAGGGAGAGCATGGACACGCCCCCTGAGCTGTGAGCTGGATATAAATCTAGCAGAGCAATGAATGAGGAGATCTCTGGATCCATGTGAGGTACGGGGCTGGTTCTAGCTTTGTTAGAAAGAGACTGAAATGTACTGTATGATGTCTGATTTTCATTTTTTACATTAATCCTGGGATAACCCCTTTAAAGGCGTTAGCCCATCTCATACATTGGTGGCACCCGCACCTATTCTCAGAACAGAGCCCATAGAGTGAAGGAGAGTGGAAGGCGCATGCGCAGCCACCCTCTATTCATTTCTATTGGACTGCTGAAAATAGACGAGCATTGGATCGGCTATTTCTCAGCCCCATAGAATCAATAGAGCGGTGACTGCGCTTGCGCAGTGTGCTCCCTATTCATTTCTATGGGACTTTTCTAATTTTGGCACTCCCATAGAAATGAATGGAGCACAGTCCACTCTCGCTCACTGTGCAGGCTCCGTTCCAGAGACAGGTGCAGGTACCAGAGGTGGGACAACACCGCTATCAGACATTGGGGGCAGATCCTAGCGATATGCCACCAATACTTGAGATAGAACAGACACTTTTAGGTCTTCACGGGTCCATGTCCATGATGACATCAGTGACAAGATGGTTAGTGGTTCATCCGTGAATATCTCCGTGAAGGATCCGTGTTTGGCCCGTGTGTCCGTTTCTCGCCCTCCGTGTGTCCTCCGTATTCCACGGGCACTGCTCGGCTGAGAATTAATTTCCAGAGCATCTCCTATCAGTGGTCTCTCACAGATCCATAGACTTCAATGAGCGTGTTCAGTCGGCATCACGGACCAAAATATGGCACATCCACGTGGTTTCCCCACAGACCCACGGTCAGTAGAAAACCACTGATGTGAACTGAGCACCCGAAGTCCCTAAGAGGGCACCGCGCCTGCACGTCCCATAGAAGCGAATGGAGAACCAGCCGCAGAAGCACAGCACCCACTCCATTCACTACTATGGAACTGGCGGAAATAGCTCCCATAGAAATGAACGGGGGGGGTGCGCGTGGCGCTCTCGTTCTCTTTAGAAGCAGGTCCCAGTCTCACGTATGACGCACGATCACTGTATGATGAAAAGGACTGAAACGTCCTAGCGTAACTTGTAGTCCAACTTGCTGTCAGTGAATGGAAGCATACCAATCATATGCAACTGACACAGGTAAACCGCTCCTTACCGTTCATCCCCTCCTCCTCCATCTACATTGGTGCATTGTGATGAGTCATCCATAGCGGTGACTTGTCACATGACTGCATTGGCCAATCCGTAAGCCACGTCATGATGTACTGGCGAAAACTGGAGCGGCGGTAAACCAGTACTGAGGCAACCAACGCCGTCCACTACACAATGGAGGGGTGTTGGACCCCCGCCTATCAGATGTTGATGGCTTATCCCTAGGACAAGCCATCAATATAACAGCAGTGGACATCCCCTTTAAGCCTTCATTTCAGTTTTCCATTCCTCGACAGCAAGCAGAGGTCTTGAAATCATTGAGGAATTCCAAAATAAAGTATATTAGGAAGTTGTAGCACTTGTGACCGCACAGGAGAGCGGTTTGGACGTCAGCTCCAGCTTTCCGGGGCTAGCCCCCAAGACCAGGGAGAATGTGGACCCCTCAAGACGCAGGTGCGGTATTCCGGGGAACCCACATACAGGAGAGCGGTAAGTACCTGGAGGAGACGCTGCTTTCCCCGCACTAATCTCCTGGACATGATGCATGGCAGACACCTCCTGGACTCCAGGGGCAGCAGGACAGCCGAGCCCGGCTGCATCCTACAGGGCAAAGGACCTGTGGGGACGTCAGCGCCATGTGACCGGTCACGTGCCGGGGAGGAGCCAAGTGCCAGCTGTGCAGCTGGAGAGGCGGGGTTATCATAGTCACGTGAACAGGTGATAGGCGAGGCGTATGGTGCAGCCTGTGTGTGAGTGAACTGTGCATTCAGCAGGCTCTGTGTCACGTGCACTGCTCGCGGCAGAGCTCTCGGTGTCACGTGCATTCAGCAGAGCTGTCTTTGTAATGTGCACGCGGCAGAGCTCTCTGTATAACGAGCAGTTCTGTGTACAGAGAGCCTTGGTGCAGTGGAGCTGTGTGTGTGTCGTGCATGCAGCAGAGCTGTCTTTGTAATGTGCACGCAGCAGAGCTCTGTATAACGAGCAGTTCTGTGTACAGAGAGCCTTGGTGCAGTGGAGCTGTGTGTGTGTCGTGCATGCAGCAGAGCTGTCTTTGTAATGTGCACGCAGCAGAGCTCTGTATAACGAGCAGTTCTGTGTACAGAGAGCCTTGGTGCAGTGGAGCTGTGTGTGTGTCGTGCATGCAGCAGAATCCGATATATTCGGTAATGCTCTTCTATTTCAGTCTGTAACTAGCGGTCAGTGGCCATCTTGAGTCCCTGAGACATTTCCACGCTTTCTGCGGAGAGTCCATCTGCCCAGTACATGACACAGGTTACAATCAGAAGGCATGTGATAAAGCGAAGGCGCAATAACTGAAGAAGCCGCAGCTCTGGGATTGCGCAGGCAGAATTGTTCTCATCAGTAGAGATGAGCGAATTTCAGATGATGAAATCCGTTCACACTTTGTTTATTGGTAAAAGGTGAATCGCGTTATGGATTCAGTTACCACGGACCATAACGCCTTTAGAGGCATTACGTTATTCATTCCGTCATAATAGAAGTCTATGGGCTGCATAACGGATCCGTCCTGTTTCCGTTGGGTTCTTTCACACTTGCGTTGTGAAGATCCGGGCAGTTCCGTCGGTGGAAATCCGTGTGCAAACGGATAGCATTTGTAGACGGATCCGTCGCTCCGGTGTCACCTGGAAAAATGGATCGGTATTATTATTTTTTGCATTTTTAAAGGTCTGCGCATGCGCAGACCGGATCCATTTTGCCGGGTCCCTTAATGCATTTCAATGGAAAATAATGCCGGATCCAGCATTCTGGCAAGTGTTCCGGAATTTTAGATGGAGAAAATACCAGCCAAATACCGTAAGAGTGACTGAACTGAAGACATCCTGAACGCATTGCTCTCCAGTCAGAATGCATTAGGATAAAACTGATCAGTTCTTTTCCGGTATTGAGCCCCTAGGACGGAACTCAATACCGAAAAAGTAAAACGCTAGTGTGAAAGCACCCTAATACATGGGAGTCCTCTCCTGCATAACAGAAACAGGACAGATCTGTTATACAGGCCATAGACTTCTATTATGAAGGAATGCCTCTAAAAGCATACTGTTATACATTATGTCATAGAATCGCGTTATGGTCCGTGGTAAAGAAATCCATAACGCAATTTTGCTTTTACCACCAAACGAAGTGTGAACAAATTTCATAAGCGGAAACTCAGTTATCTCTAGTCATCAGATATCAGGTCTCTGCCTAGAAATGTGATATTAAAGGGCTGGTTCTCATCACAGTCGCCGCCTATAAAATAAGTGACGTAACCGCCATGCGACTGGTCGGTGGTAATTCCCAGAGGGAAATGTAGCCATTCGAATGACAGGAAATCAGTGTAGTACAGTCCATCTATTCCTATGACTATATTGCATTATTCCTTCAGGAAGTTTACAAATGAATTCCTAGCCATTTGCAATGAAGGTCCAGCTGGGTGTTACCAGTTGGGGGTGTGTCCCTGCACAGTCTGACACTGGCAGCACCAATTGAATAGTGTGTGACTGTGCAGAGACATTCCCCAAATAGTAACACCCAGCTGGACCTTCATTGCAGACGGCTGGGAATTCATTTCTAAACTTCCATTTGGAATAATGCAACATTGTCATAAGAACAGATGCTGCAGAATTGTTATTACATAGGGAATGCAAATAGTTAGGCCCCATGCACACGGCCGTTGTTCACAGCCGTGTGCGGGCCGTGGAACCGCGGCCTGGATCCCTCCTGAGAGCAGGAGCGCACGGCGTCACTGGTTGCTATGACGCCGTGCGCCCCCTGCTGCCGGCACAGTACAGTAATACACTGGTATAGATCGTACCAGTGTATTACTGTATTGCGGCGGCAGCAGGGAGCGCACGGCGTCATAGCAACCAGTGACGCCGTGCGCTCCTGCTCTCAGGAGGGATCCAGGCCGCGGTTCCACGGCCCGCACACGGCTGTGAACAACGGCCGTGTGCATGGGGCCTTAGTAGAACAGACAAGTCAGGAGAGGGGACGGGTCCTATTTAGGGGATCTGCACGTTACGGATCACTCGTCTTTTTTTCCCATAAGATCAGCATGAATTTCCGTGACGATTTAAGTGCGTTTCTACAACATATTCGCAATGTCTCGTGGCGTTTTTTTAGTGCGTATTTGTTTTAGTTTTTTTTTGCTGCAGATCTCAACCTTTCATTGAAAAGAGTGAAATACAGAAAACCTGACATGCTGGGGATTTCAAAATCCTCAAAGCAGGCCAATTTCCGCACCTGAGTAAAAAAGCAGAAGTGTACATGAGAATTGCTGATCTCATACACTTTGCTTGTACTGTACTGTACCTCCAGCGGTTGCAAAACCACAACTCCCAGCATGCCAGGACAGCCTACAGCTATTAGGGCATGCTGGTAGTTGTAGTTTTGCAACAGCTGGAGGGCCACAGGTTGGGCATCCCTGGTCTAGATGTATAACATGAGGATAATGTAATGAGATACCCTGTGCAGGAAAAGGGGAAACGATAATCTGTACGCCGCTGGTTATTTTGACCACATACAAACGATATAAAACTGCTTGTGCTGCAAAGTGAATCCACTTTTCCCAAAGAAAAGGATATTATGGCTACATACACAAAAAGGTAAAAAAAATATAGCACTGGAATGACTGACTTTCTGCCTTCTCTAAAATCCTCCTAGAGACGGAGCGAGATGCCGGTCTCCATGTCGTACTGCGCACAAGTGTCTATTGCTTTATAACTAGTGATGAGCGGCAGGGGCAATATTCCAATTTGCGATATTTTGCAAATATTTGGTAGAATATTCGTCATATATTCGCAAATTCAGAATTATTTTCTTGATCGCGAAAAATCGGCAATGTAATATTTGCGTAATGAGCACGAAATACAGGCGTGGGCCACTATAGCTACATTTTTCAAGCTGCTAGAAGTTTCCGGAGACTGGAGAAAATGGTCGGCACGGCAGAACCTTACAATAGCTTTATATGCAGATAGAGGGCTCCAATATATTCGAGATTGCAAAATCGGCACTAATGATGCGAATATTTTGGCGCAATACGTGAAACTTCACATTTTAACAGGTCTGACTACTTATTAGTGATTGGTGCACTAAGTATTGTCGTGAACTTGCGTCATCACAGAACTATGTATGTAGCATGTATGTATGGACAGCAGAACCTATCAGCTACACTATATCAGGATATAACCTACACTGACTATCTCCCACTAACTAACTATCTAATGTAATGACACAGGAAAGCACAGAGCACAGCAATAACACTGCTCTCTCTCTCTCAGATCTGCAAAATACTGCATACAAGGGCTGCTGGGGAGGTTCTTATATAGTAAGGGGAAGGCAACTTTCCTATTGGTTGCTAGGGATGTTGCTAAGCTCAGACAAAGACTTTGCAGCCTTCTCATTGGCCCACAAGCAAGAAGGGAGGTTACTGATGAAAAAAAATAATCTAGAATATTCGAAATTCCGAATATATAGCGCTATATTCTCGAAGTGCCGATATTCGCAATTAATATTCGAATATTTGCGCCCAACACTATTTATAACCTGCGACATTTTCATTTTTGTATTTGAAAAGTTCAATAAAGACAATAGGTTAAAAAACCTTTTACTTCTTCCCGTCCATTGCGTGGGCCTTGTGTCTGCAGAGCTTACAACAGAGACGTCTTTTGCTCCTCATTTTTCCAGTATCCACCCTTCGTTTCCCCAACCTGCACATACTCTCTGACCTGCTGACACCCCAAATTCTGTTGCTGTTGCTGCCCCATTGTTCCTATTACTGTACCAAATGTGTGAAACAATGCCCCCCCCCCCCCCCCAAAACTGTCTTTCAAAATTACCCCACCCCAAAAACAAAAAAACACTAAACTGTGCCACATAGTGTCCCCAAATATGATAGTACTCCAGACTAATAGTGACCCCACAAGTTAATAATGACCCGGAGTGTCCCCTATAATGTAATCATGATTCTGAATACCCTTTAAAAAGTAATAAATGCCCTTAAAGTGATTGTCTCACTGCAGCAAATTGAATTTACCATGTAGATGAAGTTAATACAAGGCACTTACTAATGTATTGTGATTGTCCATATTGCCTCCTTCGCTGGCTGGATTCATTTTTCCCTCACATTATACACTGCTCATTTCCAGGGGTTACGACCACCCTCTGATCCATCAATGGTGGTCGTGCTTGTGCACTATAGGAAAAAGCGCTGGCCTATGCACACTCCCATGTCACCGGCCACCAAAGAGGCCAATGCCTTTTCTTAGAGCAGTGGTGGCGAACCTATGGCACGGGTGCCAGAGGGGTCACTCCGAGCCCTCTCTGTGGGCACCCGCACCCTGGAAAAAGTCTATGGTGTACCCATATGCCTTAGACTTTTCCTGCCATTCATCAGCGCAGGGCGCACTATGAACAGCACAGGCAGCGCACTGAATGCAGGCCGGCTGTTATAGCTAAGTACATGGAAGATATACTATATTGGACTGTAGTAGGGCTTATGCACAAAAAAATATTTTCTGTGTCCATTCCGTTTTTTTTGCAGACTGTATGCGGAACCATTCATTTCAATGGGTCCGCAAAAAAACGGAAGTTACTCCGTGTGCATTCTATTTCTGTATATCCCTTCCGCAAAAAAATAGAACATGTCCTATTATTGTCCGTATTACGGACAAGGATAGTCCTGTTCTATTAGGGGCCGACTGTTCCGTTACGCAATCACACAAATATTTAGACCGCACTCCGTGATGATGATGATAATTAAAGGTAATTTATTTCATATTATTTCAGCCAGAAACAGTGGTACATCAGTTGCGTGCAACGTTTCGGGCTAACATACGCCCTTCATCAGGCACTAGTGGAACCACAGCTCGTGTATAGCCGGCACTATTCCGTTACGCAAAATACAGAATGCACACGGACGTCATACTTAAGGTCAGATGCATGGGCCCGTATTCAGGGTAAATTGCGTGTTGGCACTTTGCAATAAATAAGTGGGTTTTGGGTTGCAGTGGGGGCACTCGGCCTCTAAAAGGTTCCCCATCACTGGCCTATAGTGACTGCTGGTAGGTACGGCTTGTACACTATAGCAAGCCAGCAAAGGAGGCAACATGGACAATCACAATACATTAGTAAGTGCCTTGTATTAACTTTCTCTACATGATAAATGCCATTTGCTGAAGTGACACAACCCCTTTAAGTGCCCCCTTAAAAAGCAATAATGTCCCCTAAGTGCCCCACACTCAACATCAGCTTTTATGCCCTAAAAAAATAGAAACCCTTTACCTCACCACAATCTGCGCACTCTCGGCCTAGGCAGCGCAATGCAGTGACATCATCGGGCACGCTTGCATCCCTGCTTGGCGCCGGTGTACTGCAGGCTGAAGTCCTATAGGTGCTTGCGGCCTACAAGACGGCAGGGCCAGGGCGCACACTTGCCTTTTTTTTGTTAGAAAGTCGTTTACCAATGTTTGCATCAGTCTTCATCGTTAGATTTTTGCAGGATCCTTCAATGTGGCAGCAGGTGGATGGGAGCGCCGTTGTGTAGGAACTAAGGGGGTGGGGGCCATCTTGATTCATTTTCATGACTGATGAGGGTCCCACCGATTATCATGTTATGGCACGATGCAAATTGGGAACCCGGACTTAGGGCCCTTTCACACGTTCGGGTAATCCGCTGCGTGAAAGAGAGCCAAGCCGCGCTCCGGACTGCAGAGACACGGAGCATCGTGTTAATCATGTTAATGCTCCGCTGTCCAGAGCGCGGCACGCAGCGGATTACCCGCACGGCATCCGCTCGTGTGAAAGAGCCCTTAGGAAGCCACCTCCTGTGAAGAATTTGATGTGCTGACACTGATGCCTCTGGTGTCCGTCATTTTGCAAAGAAAAACAGGCCGACTCCTTTCTGGATGAAGCTTTTTCATTTTGCCCACGTTTGGAGCGTATCATTGAACGTATGAAACCCCAAAACTGCGTCGTTGGGATTAGGAGGAGCCACATACTGGATCATGGACACGATGAGCGCACGTGTGTTTCCCCATTCACTTGTAAGCAGCCCCGGGCAGATGTTCCCGCACGCCTCTCAGCGTCACTGGGTTTCACTTTACGGCTTGAACAGATGTACAGTTTAGAAATGCTGTGTCCCGGGGGGAAGGTCTATGGAGCTTCAGATCATACACATTTCTATAGTCGGATGGGTTTCATTCTGCATTCAGATTAAGGCCTCCTGCACACGAACGTTTTTTTACACGGTCCGCAAAAACGGGGTCCGTAGGTCCGTGATCCGTGACCGTTTTTCCGTCCGTGGGTCTTCCTTGATTTTTGGAGGATCCACGGACATGAAAAAAAAGTCGTTTTGGCGTCCGCCTGGCCGTGCGGAGCCAAACGGATCCGTCCTGAATTACAATGCAAGTCAATGGGGACGGATCCGTTTGATGTTGACACAATATGGTGCCATTTCAAACGGATCCGTCCCCATTGACTTTCAATGTAAAGTCTGGAGTTCTGTTATACCATCGGATTGGAGTTTTCTCCAATCCGATGGTATATTTTAACTTGTAGCGTCCCCATCACCATGGGAACGCCTCTATGTTAGAATATACTGTCGGATATGAGCCACATCGTGAAACTCATTTCCGACAGTATATTCTAACACAGAGGCGTTCCCATGGTGATGGAGACGCTTCAGGTTAGAATATACAAAAAAACTGTGTACATGACTGCCCCCTGCTGCCTGGCAGGTGCTGCCAGGCAGCAGGGGGCAGACCCCCCCCCCCCTGTTTTTAACTCATTGGTGGCCAGTGGGCCCCCCCCTCCCCTATTGTTAACTCGTTGGTGGCCAGTGTGCGCACCCCCCTCCCTCCCTCTATTGTAATAATAGCATTGGGGCCAGTGTGCGCGCCCCCCCACCCCCCCCCCTCCCTCCCTCTATTGTAATAATAGCATTGGGGCCAGTGTGCGCGCCCCCCCAACCCCCCCCCCCTCCCTCCCTCTATTGTAATAATAGCATTGGGGCCAGTGTGCCCCCCCCCCCCGATCATCGGTGGCAGCGGAGTAGAAGATTCATACTTACCTGGCTGCTGGCTGCTGCGATCTCTGTGTCCGGCCGGGAGCTCCTCCTACTGGTAAGTGACAGGTCTGTGCGGCGCATTGCTGTCACTTACCAGTAGGAGGAGCTCCCGGCCGGACGCAGACATCGCAGCAGCCAGCAGCCAGGTAAGTATGAAAATCTTCTACTCCGCTGCCACCGATGATCGGGGGGGGGGGGGGGGGGTGCGCACACTGGCCCCAATGCTATTATTACAATAGAGGGAGGGAGGGGGGGGGGGTTGGGGGGTGCGCACACTGGCCCCAATGTATTAAAACAATAGAGGGAGGGAGGGGGGGGGGTTGGGGGCGCGCGCACACTGGCCCCAATGTATTAAAACAATAGAGGGAGGGAGGGAGGGGGGTGCGCACACTGGCCACCAACGAGTTAACAACAGGGGAGGGGGGGGCCGCACAATGATATTCAAACTGGGGAGGGGGGGGTCTGCCCCCTGCTGCCTGGCAGCCCTGATCTCTTAAAAGGGGGATATGATAGTACAATTAACCCCTTCAGGTGCCGCACTATCATATCCCCCTGTAAGAGATCGGGTGCTGCCAGGCAGCAGGGGGCAGTCTTGTACACAGTTTGTAATGTATTCTAACTAGAAGCGTCCCATCACCATGGGAACGCCTCTGTGTTAGAATATACTGTCGGATCTGAGTTTTCACGAAGTGAAAACTCAGCTCTGAAAAAGCTTTTATGCAGACAGATCTTCGGATCCGTCTGTATGAAACTAACCTACGGCCACGGATCACGGACACGGATGCCAATCTTGTGTGCATCCGTGTTCTTTCACGGACCCATTGACTTGAATGGGCCCGTGAACCGTTGGCCGTGAAAAAAATAGGACAGGTCATATTTTTTTCACGGCCAGGAAACACGGCTCACGGATGCGGCTGCCAAACGGTGCATTTTCCGATTTTTCCACGGACCCATTGAAAGTCAATGGGTCCGTGAAAAAAAACTGAAAACGGCACAACGGCCACGGATGCACACAACGTTCGTGTGCAGGAGGCCTAAGAGTGAGAACAAGCAGCAGTTTTACTATAGAGCGGCGTCTGTTTAAAGGGCTTATCCCATAATTAATGTAAAAAATGCAAATCTCTTTCTTCCAAACTTAGAACTAGCCCTGTACCTCACATGGATCCAGAGATCTGCCCATTAATTGCTCTGATAGATTTATATCAGACTGACAGCTCAGGGGGCGTGCACTTTCCCGGGGGGGTCCTTTCTGCTGCAGCTGGTGGCGATGGAACAGAACATGAGAAGCAGAGAGTGGTGGCGCTATAGAGATAGATGAATTACACGCAATTCCGAAAGTATTCAGATCCAGGTGCTGGTTTGAAAAATGTAGAATATTTTTTGTGGGACAATCCCTTTAATTAAAGGGGATATCCAATAGTACAAATACACCCCACAATGCCCGGGCCCCGCCTGTAGATGATACTTACGGAAATGAGCCATTATCCTGAGAAGAAAGGTGCTACCTGCTGTGACCTCCATTACTGTTTTTTCCTGCACCACATTCCTTCTCCAGTGACTGCAGCCTCCATTCTCACAATCGGTAGGGTTGCCAGAGGTTGAACCTCCACCGATCACATAACGATGGCATTTCCTAGTGATATTGTATGCCTGATTAACCCTTTAAGATAGGAAATAAGGAGATTAGGAGAGCAGCTTGCCACCATGCATGACATTCTAGTTTTTACAAGCTGGAAGTATAAAATTCAATATCAGACGAGGATTCAGCCATCCTCCATCCGGACATGGATTTTAAAAGTAAGTACACCGGCCTCACCAGGTCTCTAATGATGAGTGTAGTTTGTATAGTGAAATCTGGTGAATATCAGACATCATACAGTACATGAAAATCTCTGTCTAACAAAGCTAGAACCAGCCCTGTACCTCACATGGAGCCAGAGATCTCCCCAGTCATTGCTTCCAGGGGTGCACCACCAATGAGGCGAGGTGAGGAGCAGCACCAGGTAGGGGCAGAAGGGGGATTATCTGTTTCTGCGTTATAGACTATAGTATTAGGAAGAACAGTGGGCACAGTACGTGGTCCTGTATTATCCTGTATGTTTTGTAGCTCTGAATGTAATGTTTTCCAAGTATGTCTTTAACAGTAGGGCTGGATGGAAGGGGTTTGGTTAAGAAATTGGCATTGGGGGGGTTGGGGCGCCGTTTCAGTTTTTGCCTCAGGCAGCAGAAAGGCTAGGTGCACCCCTGATTGCTTCAATTGTTTTAGATTTATTTCAGACTGGCAGCTCAGGGGGTGTGCCCTTTCTGCTGCAGCTATTTTCCTGTAACTGTCACAGCATCAAACAGAAGATAGGGCTGGTGACGGTTGCAAAGATTTAAACTGTATAATTATAGCAAAGACAGGTGCACTCTGCGGACTTACTAAACCCTCAAACTGATAATAAAATTTAGAGATTAGCCAACATATCCTACTAGGAGGACATGTCTCAGCCCGAGCACCGCGCAAAGGTTTCTCAAGTAGCTCGGGTCCTAACACTCACCTACCTGAGCCGTATGGGCAATACCAGGGGCCAGTGGGCGAATTACAGGAGTGTGAGGACCGACTTACAGACAACTCACCAGTTACTTCCAGCATGGAACCATGCTAGCAATGGGAGGAGGGAGGAGTCTGCGCGTCCCACTCAAGACTGGCTGGTATGGCCCAGGCCTCGCAGGTGCACTTAAATGTAGCCTGTGGATGGAAAACAGGCACATTTAAATTGCAGTTTATACACCTCCATATACAAGCAAACTAACAAGAATAGCGTAGTGTTAAACAGGCAGGAAGTGCTCAAACCCATATGCAGTTGTGCATATATATATACAGGGGAGCAAATCCTGCACTTGTGGCCCATTGCTAATGGCAATCCCCAGCATAAATGCATACAGTGGAGGATGCCGCAGCGGACCACAAGTACCACAATAGACATCCTAAACAAGATAGCAATTATGTGGATGTGATAATCAATATAATAATAGCAAAGACAGGTGCACTCTGCGGTCTTACTAAACCCTTAAACTGATGATAAAATTGAGAGATTAGCCACCTGAGCTACTTGAGAAACCTTGGCGCGGTGCTCGGGCTCCGACATGTCCTCTTAGTAGGATATGTTGGCTAATCTCTCAATTTTATCATCAGTTTGAAGGTTTTAAGTCTGCAGAGTGCACCTGTCTTTGCTGTTATTATATTGTTATATTGATTATCACATCCACATAATTGCTATCTTGTGCAGGATGTCTATTGTGGTACTTGTGGTTCGCTGCGGGCATCCTCCACTGTATGCATTTTTCCTGGGGATGGCCATTAGCAACAGGCCACAAGTGCAGGATTTGCTCCCCTGTATATGTGTGTGTGTGTGTGTGTATATATATATATATATATATATATATATATATATATATATATATATATATATATATGCACAACTGCATATGGGTTTGAGCACTTCCTGCCTGTTTAATACTACGCCATTTTTTTCAGTTTGTTTGCACATAAAGATTTAAACTGAGCACATGCAACCACCTCAGTGCGGTGGACAAGACATAAGGAAAATAACAAACATCAGGTGGCGCTATACAGATACATTTTATTGAATAACTCAGAGGTTATACTAAATTTATAATTACATGCAATTACAAAAGTGATCAGATCCAGATGCCGGTCTGAAAAATGTAAAACATTTTTGTGGCACAGCCCCTTTAAGACGTCTCATTGCACTAGCACTCATCTCATCCCCTACGTCTGTGTATCCCTTGGCTTGGACTTACGGAAGGGCGCAAATACTTTTACATAGAATGTGAGTTGATCGTTTCACACAGATGATATTTTCCCATGTTCACCATTTCTCGACACACTTGTACTTGAAGCGAAGAATTCGCCTTGTGCTAGGCTGAAATAACATCTGCATGGGATGTAAGGCATGGGAAGTCGGTGCGTGGCTCGAAGACCCCTCTGCCAGAGAAAATATAAACAGGTCATTAATAAACTGACCTCCCCGCTAAGCAAGTCATTTTTTGAGATTTATCACGGGAAGATTGAACGATTCACTGGAGATCTTTGCATTGGTTTAGGAAATCCAATGCTTAATCATATTTATTTAAAGAGGAAATTAACATCGGGAAATAGAACCGTATAAAACGGACTGAATCTTCCCACTTTCTGGATGCCGAGTCGTAGTCTGCTAGCGTAGACCGTGCTGGAAAAGTCTTTCATTCTGAGCCCATTGTAGACAGGAAGAAGGAGAGATTTTATCCTCGCAAACAGGAGGCTCGCCCACATGATCACCTGGGACAGACTTGGCCAGTGCTGGGAGGCTACAAGGTTATGGGAGCCTGGGAATGTTTAACATCAAGAAAGCAATTACAGCATAGCAAGAGCGGAGGGAATTACACAGGAAATGTGAACAGTAACCCTTCACGGCCAAGGAACCTAAGACTATACCTCGAAGACCGCTAAAGATGAAATAGACAGATAGATAGCGGTGTCAAGTATTAATCATGAACATACATGGTCTCCATGTCTGGCATCTCTAGTACGTTCCGGTCATACAACAGGACACAAAGCCCCGTGGGATTATGACGTTTGGCGTACGCTTAGGAAGTGAGAGCATGGTTGTAGAGCAGATCAAAGCTCTGAGATTACAGTCTACCTAGGTGGTCTTCAAATTATCTTATTCCTGTGCTGCCTTTCAGAGATTTTTATTCCATGAACATATAAATGGGGAAGAAATCCTTGTTATTTCCCCCCACTTCTAACTTTTTGGTAACTCAGAAGGGAGGTTCCCATCCCTGGTCGTGTTCCATAGATTTTAACTCTCTTGGAGTCACACCACCAGAAACCACACAACACGATCCCATCAACACGTAGAGGCGTTTCGTTGGTCAATAACAACCAGTGAACCATTGTTGCTTTTTGTATACTGAAAGGGGTTGTCCGGGCTTTTACTATCTATGGCCTATCCCAGGGATTAACAACCTGCGGCCCTCCAGCTGTTGAAAAACTATGATTCCCACTATGCCCTGCTGTAGGCTGCTAGCTGTAGGCAGTCTAGGCATGCTGGGAGTTGTAGTTTTGCAACAGCTGGACAGCCGCAGGTGGGCCATCCCTGGTCTATCCTGAGGATAGGTCATCAGTATCAGATCATGGGGGTCCGACACTATAGGGGACAGCGCGTACAGTGTGCACGTGACTTCTCCCCTCTTACCGTTCGCCGCTGCTGTCTATGGCAAAGGCCATAGACCGCAGCAGTGGACAGGTAGAGAGAAGGGAGATGGCACGTGGGCACTGTACGCGCCGTCTCCTCATACAGTGTCGGACCCCCGCCGATCTGATACTGATGACCTATCCTTAGGATAGGCCATCAATAGTAAAAGCCTGGACAACCCCTCTAAGTGTACAGTCTCCAGTAGTGGGAGGTTTTTGTCTATGGCTAAACCATATAAACATCCCATAGAGCTGTGATATTCTGGTAAATACCGTACTGTTCAGAAAAATAATTCTAATGTACTGTAAATAATACCGTCATATACCGTACAAAAAAATAATACTGATCTACATACAATAATAATATCAGGTGACGTATGTGGCAACGTATTCTCCCCTGGAACAAATATTTTTAGGTCACTGGAGGTACAGTATGGATGACATATTAAAGGGGTTGTCTGGTCCCCAAGCTAAAATTGAAACCTGCAATGCATTTAGAATAAAGAAAGAAATCAACTCGCCTGTTCACAGGTGCTCCCAGCACTGAGGGTCCCGCTCCTGCTGCCACCACTCCTCTGTGGACTGGAAGCGTGACGTCCGGTACGTGGTCACAGGGTCAGGTTCCTGCATGAAGGAGAGGAAGGGGTTGACAGAGGAACCTGGAGGAGCAAGGGTGCACAGAATGGCTTGGACCCACTCACGGTGCACTTAACTGCTCACTTGCATATGGATTAAAAGCATATTTTTCCCCCCAGAATGAAAGAACTGATCACTAAGTGAAAGATGTAACATTCAGCTGATCAAGTCCTACAAGGAAAGACTCCCTTTAACTCCTCTACTACAGTATGTAAACTGACTAGTCAAGTCATGGGAACTTGCCCTCCTATCATCTCATCTCTGTCTATCCTCCGGAGTTCCCATCACTCTGCATTGCTTGTTCCCTTTGTGTTATATTTTATCACATCAGATATAAACTTAGTTTACAGTGTGGTGGGACGGAGGGTGATAATCATGTGTCGGAGTCAATTCTAGGCTGACAGAGTATAAACTATTAAGTCAAGGGTTAAAAGGGAACCTGTCACCAGGATTTGGGGTATATAGCTGAGGACATGGGTTGCTAGATGGCCTCTAGCACATCCACAATACCCAGTCCCCATAGCTCTGTGTGCTTTTATTGTGTAAAAAAAAACCTATTTGATACATATGCAAATTACCCTGAGATGAGTCCTGTACGTGAGAAGAGTCAGGGACAGGACTCATCTCAGGTTAATTTGCATATGTATCAAATCGTTTTTTTACACAATAAAAGCACACAGAGCTATGGGGACTGGGTATTGTGGATGTGCTCGCGTCATGTCCTCAGCTCTATGCACAAAATCTCGGTGACAGGTTCCCTTTAAACCTAAAGAAGCGCTCCCACAAAATGTTTTATTCTGTTTATACCTGTTATAAAGGTACATGATGTAATCCATAGTAAAGGTAATCTTCTTACCAGGGACTGTATTTGTGAGTTATAACCTTCCTTCTGATCCTCAGCCGTGCCATGTGACCAACACTGATCTCCAGCTGATTTAGGACAGGAAGTCGGTTACTTCTGTATTCATTCCTATGAGACTGACATTGAGTAATAATAGGAATACATAGAGAAACTGGCTTCCTGTCCACTCATAAGATGCTGTGTTATGTGGAAAGTCTGATTGCTGGTCACATGACACAGCTGAGGATCAGAAGGGAGGGGATAACCCACAAATACAATCACTGGTGAGAAGATTATCTGCACTACAGCTTATATCATGTACCTTTCTAAACAGGTCAGAGAATAAATTTTTTTGTGGGAGTGCATCTTTAAAAGGAACACCCATATTTGCAGCCATTTTTTTATTGTTACAGTCCATCTTCAATAAACACTGAAGAAACAAATAGTTTAGATTAGAAATGTACTATTTGTATCTACAGCCCCTAAGCAGACCTTTGCGTTTCCAAGCAGCGTATATCTGTCCGGCATGGGATGCAGAATAAGACAGATCCAGCATGAAACACAATGTAAGTCAGTGGTGCCAAATCCATTTTCCCGGACACAAAAGAAAACAGATCTGGTGCGCATTGACTTACAATGGTTTTACTGCCAGATCCATCTTGGTCATTTTAGAGATAATTCAACCGTATCCATTCATAACGGATGCAGCCGGCTGTATTATCATAACGAAGCGTTTCTATATTCAGCATGTTCTATATTCTGCATTTATCACGCAATGCAGGCCCCATAGAAATGAATGGGGCTGCGTGAAAATCGCAAGCATCCGCAAGCAAGTTGCTAGGAGTTGATAGGGATGAGCAACCCCGACCCCATTAAAGTCTATTCACTGTATTATTTTCCCTTATAACATGGTTAGGCCTCATGCACATGGCCGTTGTTTGGGTCCGCATCCGAGCCGCCGTTTTGGCGGCTCAGATGCGGACCTATTCACTTCAATGGGGCCGCAAAAGATGCGGACAGCACTCCGTGTGCGGTCCGCATCCGTGGCTCCGTTCCGCGGCCCCGCTAAAAAAATATAACATGTCCTATTCTTGTCCGCGCTTTGCGGACATGAAAATGGCATTTATATTGCCGGCGCCCGTTCCGTTCCGCAAATTGCGTAAGGCAACATGGGCAGCTTCCGTTTTTTGCGGATCTGCGGTTGGCGGACCGCAAAAAACGGAACGGTCGTGTGCATGAGGCCTTATAAGGGAAAATAATAGCATTCTTAATACAGAATGCTTAGTAAAATGTCGCTTGAGGGGTTAAAAAATAAAAAAAATTAACTCACCTTGTCCACTTGATCATTCAGCCGGCATCGGACCTGCAAAAGGACCTTTGATGACATAATTGCGCTCACCACGTGGTGAATTCAGTGGCATCAGCGCAGGTCCTGCTGAATGCTTGCGATTATCACGCAGCCCCATTCATTTCTATGGGGCCTGCGTTGCATGAGAAATGCAGAATATAGAGCATGCTGCGATTTTCACACAACGCACAAGTGATGCATGAAAATCACCGCTCATGTGCACAGCCCCATTAAAGTGAATGGGTCCGGATTCAGTGCGGGTGCAATGCATTCACCTCACACCATAGGTTTGTGCCTCTTCATACGCCAGACTAGAGTTGCACCGGGTATCGAAGTATCCATAGCATGTAGCGGTAACGTATACTTGATTATTTTTAATATAGCAATCCATCAAGTAATAGTGACATTTATTTGGAAGAAATTACTTATCGTTAGTCGGGTGAATACTTGATCATTAAGACTGTTGGTAAAATATACATTGGAAACAGCGCTATTTATGTTTGCCTTTATATAGGAACATTATGATGACATTACCAAATACTGTGCAAACAATTTAAATATATAGTTCGGATTTCCCATTGCAGCAGTGGAATTAGAAGTCATTCCAACAAAAAAGAAAGCTTTTTCTCTGCACTGATTGGGGACACACACTATGTGGATAATCCCCATCACCTCATTGAATATTACACAGTTATACTGATTGATTTTATAGTGTTTACAAGTTTCATTTGCATTATTTGCACTTTATGATCTGTATGTTTTATATTTTTATATGAAATATTAGGTGCACCTAGGTTTAAGCAATTTATGTGTTTTATAATTTTTGAATAAATCCATGCATTTTATAACTAGATTTGAGTGTGTACTATTTGATCTCAGATAGCAGAGTGCCCTCCTGTTTGTTCCTTCAAATTATCATGTAATTATAGTTTTCTACCATGTTGCCCATCCGTAGATTTATTTGGTAAGTTTCTCAGAAACAAAAATCAGTTTAATAACTCTGGGCTCACTCTTAAAAAAATAAATAAAATGCCATCATGGCCAATAGGTATATCAGATATGTTTATTAGGACAACAAAGTGTTTCGGACTCTTTTTTTCAAGCCATATGACACATGGGTCCTGAGTAGTGTGGAGCAAATTTCTTGAAATTGATTCAATTTGGATTCAATTTGACCAAATCAGTCGGGCAACTTGAGTCTGTATAACTTTGACCTGAATTGAAAGTACTCCAATTGCCCTGAGAAAAGTTGTGAGGTTTCTCAGGACTGTATGTTACTCATTTCAAACTCTTCAACACGAAACCAGCATTAATAATCTTAAAGTGACAGCAACATATATGCCTGTGGGTAAACACGTGGCTGCTGGTGGTAACAAATAGCCTCTTTAAAGGCTATGTACACCTATGGGGGCAATTTTTTTTATTATTGCATTGTAGTTATTTTGAGCTAAAAAATTTATAAATTGGTCTTTATTAACCACTTCAACCCCCCTAGCTGAAACACCCTTAATGACCAGGCCACTTTTTACACTTCGGCACTACACTACTTTCACCGTTTATCGCTCGGTCATGCAACTTACCACCCAAATGAATTTTACCTCCTTTTCTTCTCACTAATAGAGCTTTCATTTGGTGGTATTTAATTGCTGCTGCCATTTTAACTTTTTTTGTTATTAATCGAAATTTAACGATTTTTTTGCCAAAAAATGACATTTTTCACTTTCAGTTGTAAAATTTTGCAAAACAAACGACATCCATATATACATTTTTCGCTAAATTTATTGTTCTACATGTCTTTGATAAAAAAAAAAATGGTTTGGGTAAAAGTTGTAGCGTTTACAAACTATGGTACAAAAATGTGAATTTCCGCTTTTTGAAGCAGCTCTGACTTTCTGAGCACCTGTCATGTTTCCTGAGGTTCTACAATGCCCAGACAGTACAAACACCCCACAAATGACCCCATTTCGGAAAGTAGACACCCTAAGGTATTCACTGATGGGCATAGTGAGTTCATAGAACTTTTTATTTTGTGTCACAAGTTAGCGGAAAATTCTATATTTTCTAAAATAAAAAATTCTAAGAACTCGCCATGCCCCTCACGGAATACCCTGGGGTGTCTTCTTTCCAAAAAGGGGTCACTTGTGGGGTAGTTATACTGCCCTGGCATTTTAGGGGCCCATATGTGTGAGAAGTAGTTTGCAATCAAAATGTGTAAAAAATGGCTGGTGAAATCCGAAAGGTGCTCTTTGGAATGTGTGCCCCTTTGCCCACCTTGGCTGCAAAAAAGTGTCACACATGTTGTATCGCCATACTCAGGAGAAGTTGGGGAATGTGTTTTGGGGTGTCATTTTACATATACCCATGCTGGGTGAGAGAAATATCTTGGCAAAAGACAACATTTCCCATTTTTTTATACAAAGTTGGCATTTGACCAAGATATTTATCTCACCCAGCATGGGTATATGTAAAATGACACCCCAAAACACATTCCCCAACTTCTCCTGAGTACGGCGATACCACATGTGTGACACTTTTTTGCAGCCAAGGTGGGCAAAGGGGCACACATTCCAAAGAGCACCTTTTGGATTTCACAGGTCATTTTTTACACATTTTGATTGCAAACTACTTCTCACGCATATGGGCCCCTAAAGTGCCAGGGCAGTATAACTACCCCACAAGTGACCCCATTTTGGAAAGAAGACACCCCAAGGTATTCCGTGAGGGGCATGGCGAGTTCCTAGAATTTTTTATTTTTTGTCGCAAGTTAGTGGAATATGAGACTTTGTAAGAAAAAAAAAATCATCATTTTCCGCTAACTTGTGACAAAAAATAAAAAATTCTAGGAACTCGCCATGCCCCTCACGGAATACCCTGGGGTGTCTTCTTTCCAAAATGGGGTCACTTGTGGGGTAGTTATACTGCCCTGGCACTTTAGGGGCCCATATGCGTGAGAAGTAGTTTGCAATCAAAATGTGTAAAAAATGACCTGTGAAATCCGAAAGATGCTCTTTGGAATGTGTGCCCCTTTGTCCACCTTGGCTGCAAAAAAGTGTCACACATGTGGTATCGCTGTACTCAGGAGAAGTTGGGGAATGTGTTTTGGGGTGTCATTTTACATATACCCATGCTGGGTGAGAGAAATATCTTGGTCAAATGCCAACTTTGTATAAAAAAATTGGAAATGTTGTCTTTTGCCAAGATATTTCTCTCACCCAGCATGGGTATATGTAAAATGACACCCCAAAACACATTCCCCAACTTCTCCTGAGTATGGCGATACCACATGTGTGACACTTTTTTGCAGCCTAGATGCGCAAAGGTGCCCAAATTCCTTTTAGGAGGGCATTTTTAGACATTTGGATCCCAGACTTCTTCTCACGCTTTAGGGCCCCTAAAAAGCCAGGGCAGTATAAATACCCCACATGTGACCCCATTTTGGAAAGAAGACACCCCAAGGTATTCAATGAGGGGCCTGGCGAGTTCATAGAATTTTTTTTTTTTTGGCATAAGTTAGCGGAAATTGATTTTTTTTATAATTTTTTCTCACAAAGTCTCACTTTCCGCTAACTTGGGACAAAAATTTCAATCTTTCATGGACTCAATATGCCCCTCAGCGAATACCTTGGGGTGTCTTCTTTCCAAAATGGGGTCATTTGTGGGGTGTTTGTACTGCCCTGGCATTTGAGGGTCTCCGCAATCATTACATGTATGGCCAGCATTAGGAGTTTCTGCTATTCTCCTTATATTGAGCATACAGGTAATGGGATTTTTTTTTTTCGTTCAGCCTCTGGGCTGAAAGAAAAAAATGAACGGCACAGATTTCTTCATTCACATCGATCAATGTGGATGAAAAAATCTCTGCCAAAAGAAAAAAAAGGAGGGGAAAGGCGTCTGCCAGGACATAGGAGCTCCGCCCAACATCCATACCCACTTAGCTCGTATGCCCTGGCAAACCCGATTTCTCCATTCACATCAAGCGATGTGGATGAATAAATCATTGCCGGGATTTTTATTTTTTTTAATATACAAAGTGTTTGCCAAAGCATATGAACACCGCCTCCTCCTCAGCTCGTATGCCTCGGCAAACGTATCTTTTACTGCAGAGGAGAAATCTCGTCTTGCAGCGCCGCATACACCGACTTGTGTGTAATCTGACAGCAGCGCAATGCTTCAGCAGCTAGTCGATCGGTTGGTCCACCTGGAAGGTAAAAAAAAAAAAAAAAAAAAAAAAAAAAAAACCAGGCCGCAACGCAATAAATTTTATTAACTTTATAATAACTTTTGAACAGAACATATAAACTTTAACTTTTTGAACTGAACGTTAACCTTTTTGCTTACTGGTGATTTTAATTTTTTTTACCTTTTATAGGACAAACCTCTCCTTCCCCATGGGACAATGTGTAAAGCGCAAATCGCCCAAAGATGTGGCGAAGTACATTATGCACTTTGTCCCAGGTGAAAGGAAAGGTTTGCAGCAGCTCTGTGTGTAAATGGGCCCTAATATCCCTGTGTGCCTGTCCTGGTGAGATGTGATCCCTATGCTAGGTGTACCTGTGTGTGGTACTTCCGGAAACACTCCCCTAAGCATAGGGCAGGGTGGTCAGAGCAGTCAGGACAGAAATAGCGGGTGTCACGCCTTATTCCACTCCTGCTATAGACACAACATTTTTTTCAGGGTGACGGTTGGGTTGAGGTACCAGCAACGACATTGGGGAAATGTCGCTAGTGTATCTAACTACACTGGTGGATGGGGCCACGGAACCTCCTGAAAACAGGAGGTTCTCGATGATCTCTTCCTGAAATTTGAGGAAGGATCCAGTTCTCCCAGCCTTACTGTAGAGAACAAAACTATTATATGCAGCCAATTGAATTAGGTATACAGACACCTTCTTATACCAGCGTCTGGTGCGGCGGGACACTAAATACGGAGACAACATCTGGTCATTGAAGTCCACCCCTCCCATGTGAAGGTTATAGTCGTGGACTGAGAGGGGCTTTTCAATGACACGGGTTGCTCGCTCAATTTGGATTGTCGTGTCTGCGTGAATGGAGGAGAGCATGTAAACGTCACGCTTGTCTCTCTATTTCACCACGAGCAGTTCTTGGTTACACAAGGCAGCCCTCTCCCCCCTTGCAAGACGGGTGGTAACGAGCCGTTGGGGGAAGCCCGCGCGACTAGTTTGCGCGGTGCCACAGCAGCCAATCTGTTCTAGAAACAAATGCCTGAAGAGGGCCACACTTGTGTAGAAATTGTCCACATAAAGATGGTACCCCTTGCCAAATAAGGGTGACACCAAGTCCCAGACTGTCTTCCCACTGCTCCCCAGGTAGTCAGGGCAACCAACCGGCTCCAGGGTCTGATCTTTTCCCTCATAGACACGAAATTTGTGGGTATAGCCTTTGGCCCTTTCACAGAGCTTATACAATTTGACCCCATACCAGGCGTGCTTGCTTGGGATGTATTGTTTGAAGCCAAGGCGCCTGGTAAAATGTATTAGGGACTCGTCTACGCAGATGTTTTGCTCTGGGGTATACAAATCTGCAAATTTCTGGTTGAAGTGGTCTATGAGGGGCCGAATTTTGTGGAGCCGGTCAAAAGCTGGGTGGCCTCTGGGACGAGAGGTGCTATTGTCGCTAAAGTGCAGGAAACGCAGGATGGTCTCAAATAGTGTCCTGGACATAGCAGCAGAGAACATGGGCATGTGATGAATTGGGTTCGTGGACCAATATGACCGCAATTCATGCTTTTTAGTTAGACCCATGTTGAGGAGAAGGCCCAGAAAAATTTTAATTTCGGAAACTTGGACTGGTTTCCACCGGAAAGGCTGGGCATAAAAGCTTCCCGGGTTGGCGGTTATAAATTGTGTGGCATACCGATTTGTTTCTGCCACAACTAAGTCCCAGAGCTCCGCAGTCAAGAACAGCTCAAAAAATCCCAGGGCCGAACCGATCTGAGCTGTCTCAACCCGAACTCCAGACTGGGCAGTGAAAGGGGGAACTACAGGTGCGGCTGAAGTTGGGGACTGCCAATCAGGGTTGGCCAGCACCTCAGGGATTCTAGGGGGTCTACGGGCCCGTCTTTGCAGTGGCTGCGACGGGGTAACTAATGCACGTGCCACCGTACCAGCTTCAACTGCCCTTCTGGTGCTCGCCACTTCACCATGTTCTACGGCAGTGCTGGTACTAGGTCCAGGATGGGCTGCGCTGCTGGTGTATGCCTCACCACGTAATCCGACAGCGCCAGCCCCACTCTGCTGCCCTTGAAGTGGATCCTGCGCAACCTGTGGTCTAGCGACACAGGGCCGGGTACGCCTGGTGGTATCAGGGACCTCAACCTCCTCGTCTGAACTTTGAGTCAGAGAGCCACTGCTTTCTACAGGTTCGTATTCTGACCCGCTAGATTCATCAGATGAGGGTTCCCATTCCTCATCCGACTGGGTCAGAAGCCTGTAGGCCTCTTCAGAAGAATACCCCCTGTTTGACATTTGGGCAACTAAATTTAGGGGTATTCCCTGAGAATACCCAAGAAAAAAAGCAGCGCTTGTAAAGTGAATGGGCAGTGATCGGGCAAACACTGCGTTTTGGGTGGAGGGCGAACTACGGTGACACTAATACTATTATAGATCTGACTGTGATCAGTTTTGATCACTTCCAGATACTATAAAAGTACAAAAGCTGATTAGCGATACGCTAATCAGCGAATAAGTGACTGCGGTGCGGTGGGCTGGGCGCTAACTGATCGCTAAACTACCTAACCAAGGGGCCTACACTGATCACTTTTTTCACTTTCACTAGTGATTGACAGGGGCAAGAAGGGGTGATCAAGGGGTTAATTGGGGTGCAGGGGGCGATCTGGGGCTAAAGTGTAGTGTTTGGTGTACTCACTGTGAAGCCTGCTCCTCTGCTGAGACCAACCGATGAAAAGGACCAGCAGAGGAACAGGGAAGCCATATAACAGATCATATTTACTAATATGATCTGTTATCTGGCTTCTGATTAGATTTTTTTTTAAATCAGCAACCTGCCAGCGACTATCATTGGCTGGCAGGTTGCTAACGAAATACTCCTGTAACTTTTGCCGGCCCGCGATGCGCATGCGCCGGCCGGCTCAGTCCAAAATCTCGCGTCTCGCGAGAGGACGCACGGATGCGTCCAGGAGGAATGAATCAACCACCTTCCGGACGCATCCGTGCGTTCAGCGGTCGGGAGGCGGTTAAATATATGCCATCCTTTTTTCTGTACAGAGCTGAGATGCTCTAGTAGCACCCTTTGGTTTTTCTGTCTTTTCCATCAGACCAGGAGCTGACAGACTCCTTATCTCTGCTCTCTCACATTATATACACTCATTATAGCTCAGTTCTTATCTTACTGATAAGAATGTGCCTTAAATAAGTGTTTGTGACCTTTTAGTTGTTTACAGATAAGATTTATTAGATGACTGGTATCTAATTTCACAAAGTGAAAGTACCAGTCACACAGCTAGAAAAACAGTTAACCCTTTGTGACAGAGCTACTCAATATTTTTAATAAAGGCTAATTGAAAAAAAATGTTTTTAGCCAAAAATGAGTAAAATGCAAAAAAAAAAAAAATTGCCTCTGAAGGTGAACATAGCCTTTAAAGACAAACCACACTGTAGGATTTTTTTTTTTTGTGGCAAATACACACACACACACCCTGAGGTCATGTGATCCTTGTGCTTCATCTTTCCTGTATTCTGATCAAAAAATCGTCAGATGACATTTTGAGAAATTAGCCCGAAATGAATCACTAAAAATTAGGATTCTGATTTAACCCAAAAGTTTGGAAAATTCAGGTTGAATTAGATTAATTTACAATCGATTCCCTCATCTCTTGTCCTTGGGTGCCTTGAAAAGCGTTGTCCTTCTTGAGACTGTTACTTTATGTCCTAATAAATATACCTATGTTCGGTATATGTAAACGCAATGTGATTACATCCTAAGCAGGGTTGGATCCTCTGGTGGGCCTAATCTCTAGACCCCTAATAAAACAGGGCCCCTAAGGTCCTATATACACAGATGGTGGACCCTCAGAATCATTTCCTCTGGGGGGACCAAGTAACCTTAGTCCGACGGTGATTCTAAAAATATATTTTAGTTTGGCTTTTTTTTGGATGAAATTGCACTTTGTGAGTGCTTTTAGAGAACAAGTCCTCTGCAGATGGTGGATTTTGCAGTCCTTTTCCCTCTCTTGAGGTACACAGACCTTAAAATTTGTTATGTTCAAGGCATTCAAATAAAGGACCGATCCTTTACTATATCTTTATTTGCAGATGATGTCCTTTTGACATTAACGGATCCAATCGTCTCGCTCCCTAATCTACACGCCACTATTGCTGACTACAGTAGGCTTTCAGGTTATAAAATAAATAACACAAAAACGGAAGAATTACCCTTGAATATTCCCCCGCGAACACTGACAGCCCTACAAGACTCTTTTAAATACTCCTGGCAAAACCGCTCTATAAAATACTTAGGGGTTCATATCACCCCCACCTAACCCTGCTTTATACGGAGCTAACATCAATACGCTTCTCAATAAGTGGAGACCCCTACATATATCCTTACTGGGTCGTATAGCAGCAATCAAGATGTCGGTCTTGCCTAAATTGCTTTACTTATTTGAGACGCTCCCAGTTAGAGTGACGGCAGGGACTTTGCGCCAAATCAAATCTGCCTTTCTTACGTTTGTATGGAATAATAAGCAACATCGTACTGCTAAGACGGTCCTGACTTGTAAGAAAACTCAAGGAGGCCTTTCGCTACCGGACATAGCTCTTTATTATTATGCCACGCATCTTAGACACTTAGCTTCTTGGACTACATTACACTCCTTTAAAAAATGGACAGAGATAGAGAGGCTCTTGCTGGCCCCTGTTCATATGGGAGCTATGATTTGGGGTCGCCCAGCTGACATTGCGACTCAAAATCTACTAGGCCCTATGACTCTCACTAGAAGCCTATGGCTAACTTGCAGGATTAATATTAGCCTCTCTACCTTGCATTCCTCTCTTGCACTGTTTTTTATTTACTCCATATCTAGGCAATAGTAGTGAATTAAACATGGCTGGCCTCTCGATTAATAAGAGAGGACTTTTTCGTTTCCATGATTTACGCAACCCTTTAACAAACCGTCTCCTGTCCTTTGTAAAATTGCAAAGTAAATATGATCTACCCTCTTCCTCTACATATCATTATCAACAGATAGCCCATTATTGCCGCTCGTCTACTGTTTCTGGATCAATACCCCCCCCCCCCCCCGCCTTATTTGAAAAAAATTGTATCCGAGGCCCGTCGGTTAGAGGTCTCATTTCAGATATATATGACTTACTTACCTCCCAGACTTATCTGAGAGGGGGAAAGCATCTATATATGTTGAAACGGGAAAAGTGGTTAGGTAGGGAACTCCCGCTGGATCTTTGGAGTGTGGTGTGGTCACGGACTTCCACTAGTTCATACTGCATAACTTATAAAGAAACCCAACTAAAATTGTTGATGCACTGGTACCATACCCCAGAAGTACTACACGCTTTAAACAGAAACATCCCTAGTACTTGCTGGAGATGCTCAGCAGGTGGCGCATCAATCTATCATATATTTTGGATGTGTCCCCTAGTGGTGCCTTTTTGGGGTATGGTGGCTTCTGTGGTGCAGGAAGTTATGGGATGTTCAGTGTGGTTGGATCCACTTACATACCTGTTGAATGTCCCACCTAGGGGGATGAGAGGTCACGTCTCCAGGCTGCTCCTGCATCTTCTCACTGCGGCAAAATGTTTAATAGCCCTCTTTTGGAAAAGAACTACCCTGCCATCTAAGGCGAATTATTATTCCTGCATTCAGGAGATCCGTTCATTGGAATACTATACAGCCTTGGCACGGGGGAAGGTAGACAAATGTTTGCAGATCTGGTCCATTTAGGATCTCCACCATGCTGATTTTTACCTATAGTCCGATAGAGAGAACTGTTAGGTACTTATCCCTTTCCCCTCCCTTTTTTCTTTTCTTTCCCTTATTTTTTCTTTTTCTTCTTTCTTCATGAGAAGTGCGTTTACTTTATTATTATTTTTTGTAAGTCGATGATATATTATCTTATATTTTGGCTGTTACACTATGTAATGATATATGTGGAGAATTTAGCTGTAAACTGTACTACATTGACATCAAAATTGTTTAAAAAAAAAAAAAGTTGAACAAAAAAAAATTGGTTATGTTCTCTGCATCGACTATATACTCACGAGTATAAATATAGCTAGCAGGGTGACCAAGGCAGAGATTCATGAGCTTGTTATTTCAGATCACTCACCTATATCCATTTATTTGCAGAATGCCCATCCAAGGGGCTCAGACTATCTATGCCGTTTTCCTTCCTTCCTGGTCAAAGATGACAATTTCAAGGAAATACTACAAGGTTGGTGGTGGGATTTTCAGGGTGATAATCCCTCAGTGCATCGAATGTTTCGACTCATTTGGAAATGGCAAAATCCGTGTTGCGGGGAAGAATAATAGGTTATATCAGTAACTTGCGCAAAACGGTCTCCCAACAATACTTAGCAGTCAGCGCAACACTGAGAAAAGTGTACACCAAATTCTTACAGACCGCAGCCATTAGTGATAGGGAAACCTTGCTTAAAGGGGTTGTCCGGGTTCAGAGCTGAACCTGAACATACCCTTATTTTCACCCAGGCAGCCCTCCTGACTTGAGCATCGGAGCAGTTCATGCTCCGATGCTCTCCTTTGCCCTGCGCTAAACCGGGCTCTCCATGGGGCTGCCAGAAAGCCCGGTGACATCACCGGCACTGATGGCCGGGATTTAGCGCTGCCCTAGCCAGTAAGACGGCTAGGGCAGCGCTAAAGCCCGCCCATCAGAGCCGGTGATGTCACCAAACACACTGCCGGGCGGAAGCTTCCGCCCAGCAGCGTGTTATGATTAACAATAAAGCAAGGGAGCGCATCGGAGCATGAACTACTCCGATGCTAGGCTCAGGGGGGCTGTCTGGGTAAAAATAAGGGTAGGAGTGATTATGAGTGGTGGGCAGATACAAAGGAAGCTATGTACAGAACGTCATTCCAGACGGATCTCTTCCGTTTTGGAAACAAATCTGGCCGCATGCTAGCAAATTTAGCTAAAAGTTAGACGGACCCCCACAACCATCACGGAGTCATTCACACAAATCCCAAGATAATAAACAAACTCTTGGGGGAGTACTATGCTAAGTTGTACAAAGACACGCCAGGCAATAGGGAGGGAGGAACTGGGTTTCTATCGTCTATTAAGTTACCAACTTTGAACAAACTTAAGCAAGAAAGCCTGAGTTCAAAAATCAGGGAGGGTGAGATTTTAAATACAGTCAAATCGCTTCATAACAACAAGGCTCCTGGCCCAGATGGGTTTACGGGAGAGTTTTATAAAGTTTTACAAGCCCAGATAACTCCCACCCTGGGCAATTACCACTAACAATCTTTTACAGGCAGGCTGTTTTTCCCAACCATACAAATGTAGCCTATATAAAGTTGATACTAAAACTAAATAAGGATCCGCAGGATCCTAGTTCTTACCACCTAATTTTATTGATTAACCAGGATCTGAAGATCATGACAGATTTCGGCTGACAGATTGGGAACACTGATGCCATCACTGGTGGGACCTTCACAGGTGGGGTTCATAAAAGGTAGATCGGCAGTGGCCAACATCCGAAAGGTGCTGGCTACCCTGGACTGGGTCCGGCAACACCCTCAGCCAGAAACAGCCTCCATAATACTGGCTTTGGACGTGGAAAAAGGTTTTGATAAAGTGAGTGGGACTGGCTGGGGGCAGTGCTCGACAGATTCCAGATCTTTGGTGACATCTGTACCTTTCTAACTGGTCTCTATACAGACCCGAGGGCCAGAGTACACACAGATGGGTTTTTGTCCCCTATCTTCCCCTCCCCTGGCCAGACTCTTAGAAGATTCAAATATATATTCAGGCATTAAGGTGGGCAAGAGAGAGGTCAAAATGGCATTATATGCGGACAATCTGTTAATATTTATGTCCAACCCCCAGCAACACCTACGTCCTTTGATGGACCAACTAAATTGCTTCAGCTCCCTTTCAGGCTATCACATAAATTCATTTCTAGGCAGATGTCACCTGATCAAAATGATGAGCTTTTCCAAACTATTATACCCTCTTCAAACTCTTCCGATCTTGCTAAAACACACAGATGTTAACACTGTCAACAAGGCCTTTACTGCGTTTGTATGGTCGGGTAAACGCCCCTGGATATCACTACAAAAATGTATGCTATGGAAGCTTGAGGGCGGAGTGAAATTTCCAAATATCTGGGGATATAACATCACATGCCTCATGAGACATATAATGGATTGGATACACGACACAGATCACTTCTCTAACAGAGGCCTATAACAAAACTTGGTGGATCCTTGGGGCCTGGTGCCTTGTCTACATTCTAACCTAGCTGCTCCCCCTCCAGAGGTAAAAAACTCAGTGCTATTAAGAGACACAGCAGTGGCTTGGAAAATTATTAGGAAAACATTTGGACTTCCTCCCTCCATGTCCAAACGGATGCCGTTATGGAATCACCCAGAGTTTCCTCAAGAAATACATGAAAGGTTTTCTAGGGACTGGAAATCCAGGGGCATAGCAAGGGCGGAGCCTCTGATGCACATGGGGGAGAAATGGTGGTTGTCGCCCAGGGCATTGAAGGAAAGACACCAACTTCCAGACTCATTTTTTGCATATTAAGCAGGTGATGGAATTCTGGAAACATAAGGTTCGGGATCTCTCCAAGGAAACAACCACAAACACCTTTGATGACAATGACATAGTAGGTAGCTCTCCACGAATGGTGTCGCTCTCAGGTCTCTACAGAGCCATGTCTGGGAATTTCACGAAAGCGATACTAGCCAAACGTTTCTGCAAATGGGAACAAACCACGATGGATGATGAGATCAGGGACATTTTTTTAGAAGGATGGGAAAAGGTCAGCTCCTGTGTTATAAATGAGAGATGGCGAGAATCTTATTTTAAAATGATGCATAACGCCATATATGGATTTACCTTCCCAGTCTCTCCCAATTTCCCAGATCACATCACCCATTGCCCCAAATGCAAAACAGAGGCCACAGATTTGTGGCTCGGCATATGGTCATGTCCCCAGGTCACGAAATTTTGGGAAAACCTGATATTGCATATCAATACGCAGCGGTTGATAATTCTCTTCCCATGGAACCTCAAACACTCTTGTTTCACTATATTCGTCTACTAACTCACCAATCCACTCGCTCGCAAACAGTTCATCTTTTCCTTCATTCGGTTTTATCTGGTATTACAGCATTGGCTCTCTGATCGTATGCCAGATAACTCAGCAGTGGTCTCGCAATTTAAGATAATTTTGAGATGTGAACGGATTGAGGCGGAGAGGCATAAAGAAAGTTCTGCTACAAATTTTTTCCAAAAATTGAAAACCTACCTTATTACGCATTTTAGCTCCTCTGAAATATCAGAGATAGTCAAACCATTTCAATATACCTCCTGGTACCTTGTTTCTTCTCTAAAATGAACTCTAGGCGCTCTTCAAGTGTAGTATACCCCCTTCCCCCACCTTTCCCTCACTCTTCCCTTTTCCTTTTATAAAGGTTTCTCATATATCACAATTGTCACCACCAGATCTTTGAGAAGTTCTGTTAGACGTTCTTTAGTACCTTCTGCATGATCTTCTTTTGTTTTGCTTTCGTTTTGACATCTCTCCTCCCTCTCCCAGCTGTCATCTATTAGCAGTGATTGCCTCCCTATATATCTCCTCCCCATACTGCCTTACCTTGCGGTTTACACAACTTCCTGGAGTGTGCTGATGCTAGAAGCTGTTACTGCTTCATCCACAAGATAAGTCTGTTTCTTTATTTCTGAGCTTGATCCTAGGTGACCCTGACTCCCTCCGTATTACGTGTAGGGAGCCGGTGGTCGTGTCCCCTCACTATTATAGGGTGTTCAGGTGTCATACAGTCGAGGAACGAGGGTATGCAATTTTCTACCATTGAGATTTTTGCATAGGCCGAGCAGTAAAGGAGAGAGCTAGGGCTGTTACAGGGCTTACCCTCCTGTTCCTTAGTTTTGGATCAAGTCAGTCGGATCTTCATTTGTGTCTTCTAGTTTTCTGTAACACCATCCGTGACAACAATATTGTGTTTGACTGCCACGCTGATTGTTGGAAGAGATACTCAAAAGGATGTAATGATTTGGAAATCTTTATTTATGGCATGTCTTTTATACTGTAGCAACATTTCTGTCTTTGTCTAAAAATCAGAAATGTTCAAATAAAAAGAATTTGAAAAAATAAATAAAAATTTGTTATGTTCTCTTTACCCAGTGTTCCTAAAAGAATAAAAATGAGAAAATACTAAATGGGTACAGAGTCAGATGACACAAGGAGGCAGATGATTGGAAGAGGACGTTATGGATCAGCAAAAACTCTTCCGTTACACTAATACAACCGCATGCATCCGTCATAAACTGATCTGGTTGTATTATGTCTTATATAGCCACGACGGATCTATTTTCTATTGTGCCAGATTGTGTCAGAGAAAACGGATCTGTCCCCATTGAGTTACATTGTGCGCCAGGACGGATCCATTTGGCTCCGCTTCGTCAGGCAAAATGTATGCCTCCAGAGAGGAATGGTGACTGATCGGAGGCAAACTGAGGCATTCTGAGCGGATCCTTTTCCATTCAGAATGCATTAGGGCAAAACTGATTCGTTTTGGACCGCGTGTGAGAGCCCTGAACGGATCTCAAAAAACGGAAAGCCAAAACGCTAGTGTGAAATATATCGCGTTTATACAGCCTTTGTATTGTTCTGATGTAATATCACCTTGAACATTATACAGTATTGTTCTACCTCGATATGGAATATGGTGGCCCCTCAATAATAATAATGAGGGAGATCCACCACATATGGGTGGAGATTTTTCTGTGATTTCCAGCAGTTTCCGAACACCTTCCGTTCACCTTGACTCGTGGTTTAGCAGGGCATCATCGTGAGTCAGTTTCACACCATTTATTTCCAGAACTGATATTTCACTCCTTGCAGGAGCCAAACATTATCTCGCAAAAGAACACAAAAGACTAAATTACACCAAAGTCTGAAATCCCGTCCCATCTGGTGGACACTTAGTAACTACGTTTTTAAATCTGTTGCCGCATGCATCTTTAATGAGACGTATTATTTTGAAGGAAATCTTCATAAAGTATTTAGAGGCAGCAGGATTTTACTGCAAGAATGAGATTTATTAACAGCTGGGAAAAACAGTGCCGACACACGGAAGAGAAGACACTTGTCAGTCAAGTAACAGATACAACATGTTTTGGGAAAACCAAAAATAATTCTGCATGTGGTTTTTGTAGTGAAATAAATTCATCATGGCGTGGTTGTTTGAGAGAAATTCTGTATAAACCAGGAGTTTTCCTTTACACCAGTTTTGATAAATCTCCCCCAATGAGATTGATCATTATATGGGGAGGCATGATCACAACATACAGTATGTATAACAAGCATATGCCAAACGTGCATCCTTTTCTCCGGTGACAGATCCCCCTTAGCAAAAAGGATGGATCACTTTCTTCCATTGATCCAGCTGTTTTGCTAAAATCCTGTATTGAACATCTCTACCACATACCAATAAGTCCTGATAATCATAAGTTCCCGGCTCTATCTGCCCACCTGCCACTGAATGCAGTAGGAAAAATATCCTATCAATCACCAGCAGGGGGCGGGGAGAGCCGGGAGCTCATGAATATGAGGACTCATCAGCATGCTCTGGAGCTTATAGGACTTAGGGCAGCATAACATTGGTGACAGCTTCCCTTTACAGAGGCTGTCCGGTTTGATGATATTGAAGAGCTATCCTCACTTCCTCAGCATAGGTTATCAATATCAGATTGGTGAGGGTGCTACACCCCCCATCAATCAACTGTTTGAAGGGGCCGAGGAGCTCGTGCAAGCTCTGCATCCTCTTCAGTGTACATTGTACAGCCAGTGCACTGTAAGTAGTTCTACTAGATCAGGGGTGCACAACGTTTCCTGGTTGGGGGCCACATTGCCAGACTGAACCAATGACGAGGGCCGAAATTAAAATTTAAAGGTGTATTAACAACTGAAATATTGTACTTATGGCATATTGAACACACATTATAAAACATTAATGTCTAGTTACACTTCCAGGACTCCCATCTAATGGGAGAAATACATGAAAAATACATGTGAGCAGCCACAAGACATAGGCATACATGTCTGTTACCAGATGGTTGGGGGCCGCACAGAATGGTATCAAGGGCCGCATGTGGCCCCCGAGCCGCAGGTTGTGCACCCCTGTACTAGAGTGATGAAGGCTCCAGAGTCCATGAAGCCTTCAACTGGTTTCCCATTCACCTGAACCGGAAGTATGTGATTGTTTTCTCTCTTTTCAGCGTCAGTCCAGTGGATTTGCATCACCACATACTTAGAGTCTCCAATGCTCTCTAGTCCATTGGGTATCCCACTGGCATACTCCACTATTGAACTCATCCTTCACTGGCTGCACATCCCTTCCTGACTGATGCAATAGGGTGTGCCACTCTCACTCTTGTGGTAGGTGGCACGAGGGGTGGCCTCCTAGCCTTTGGACAAACTGCTAGCAGATGCCCTAGGGAGCCACATTTGTAGCCGTTTTGTGAGCCAGCAGGAGCCATAGCAGATAGTTTACGGGAAACCTGTAAATTTAGGTGGACACACCCTGGGTGGTACAGTTATTTACCGTGGATGGCGTTATGGTGGTTGCTGCAGGGCTTCTCCGAGTTGTGGACCGACTTTCCACATATTTATCGGCAAGGCAGCAGCCTCCAGTGTTTGGGGTTCCCGATCCATGACCCACTCCTTAACTCCTGCCGGGCACCTTTCCAAGAACTGCTCCTTCAGAAATACAGTAGCAGGTGGAGGTCCTCAAAAGTCTCTGCCCCACAGCCATGGGCCCAATGGTCCAGGGCATGGGACAACTTGTTGCTAAATTCCAAATAGGTGTCATGGGTCTCTTTTTAGTAGGTTAAGGAAGCTCTGTCTATAATATTCGGTGATTGCATAACGTGCTAACAATGCCCCCTTAACCTCGGCATAGTCCAAACGATGTTCCTCTGAGAATATCATGAGTGAAACCTGAACCAGCCAAGATGGAAACCATTACAGATCAGTTTTGTCCTAATGCATTCTGAATGGAAAAGGATCAGCTCAGAATGCATCAGTTTGCCTGCGTTCCGCCTCCATTCCGCTCTGGAGGCAGACAGCGTTTTGGTGTCCGTCTGAAGAAACTGAGCCAAACGGATCCGTCCTGACAAGCAATGTAAGTCAACGGGGACGGATCCGTTTTCTATGGCACAATAGAAAACGGATCCGTCCTCTATTGACTTTCAATGGTGTTCAAGACGGATCCATCTTGGCTATGTTAAAGATAATACAAACGGATCCGTTCTGAACGGATGCAGACGGTTGTATTATCTGAACGGATCTGTCTGTGCAGATCCATGACGGATCCGCACCAAACGCGAGTGTGAAAGTAGCCTTAGCATTTCTAGGGCCAATTGGATATTACAGATGATTTATCTCTAACTATAGTGCTTTGGCTAAACCTTTCACAATAAACGCCCACGAAACATCACATGGACGCCCAAATGTGGAGCTGCCATGGCTGCTGTGAAATCCTCTTTGGCCAGTGTCCCCGTCCTTGCATCCCCAGATTTCTCCAGATGTTTCACTGTACAAACTGATTCCTCGTCGCACAGAGGTCCACTATCTGGGAAGGAAGGGGTGTCACAGTGGACTGTCATTTTTCTATAATCTTGTATATAGCTGGTCCAGGTACTTCTTTTATTAGTCCGTGTTTGTTGTATTTAGGGGTTGTATTAGATATTGGGGGTTGTAGTGATGGTCTGCACAAGATAAGCTGATGGGAAGCGTTAGGTTCGGGAACTCTACAGCTGTGACCTGTCCATCTTATGGGAACAAAGGACTTCACTGGTGACAACTCCTATTGCTCAGTGCCTTCTTTCGTCGGTCACGCCGCTTTCGTGACTGCTTCATTCACACATCAGTGAAGATGGCGGTGTTTGGTCCGTGTGTCCGTGTTTTGCCCTCCATGTGTCATCCGTAGACACAGACACTGCTCAGCTGAAAGTTAAGTTCTTTAGCATCTCCTATCAGTGGTTACTGAAAAACGGACGCAACACGTAGACTATAATGGGTGTGTTTTGTCTGCATCATGGACCAAAGTAGTGCAGGTCTGTGATTGTTTTTGCACTAACCCAAGATCAGTAAAAAAGTAGTGATATGTGAACAGACACATTAATATCAATGGGTGCGTGTGCTGTCCGTGGAAAATATGGACAGCACACGTTAGTGAAAAAACGGACATGTGAACAAGGCCTTACGCTTCTACCCACTAATGACAGATGCAACATTGTTCATGCGCTACAACCTGGCATCAAAGTTCCCAAGAAACGCTGGGGGTCATTTATTAAGACCCGTGTTTTAGAGGCCGATCTTAATAAGCCCCTGCGCTGGCGGTGGACCTGCTGAAGTTAGGAGAGGCGCTGGCCTCTACATAACTTCTGTGTATCCAGCGCTGGTCTAAATGTAAGACAGCTTCCTTCCTGGCTTACATTTAGACCATTTTTTACGTCTAAAAATAATGACGGGCCCGTCCCCTTCCCCCTGGCATAAGCGTGGAAACGTCGCAGATTGTGGTGCAAATAACCTCTGCGCCGCAATCTGCGCCAGAAATACGTCTAATATAGGCGTATTTCTGGATAGTAAATGACCACCGTAGTCTTCCAGGCTCCTGTAATTGAGGTGACATCAGAACATAATCTTCATCTTGTCACAAGTCCCCAAACTACAGAATAAGATCCGCATTGTTTTGTTAGTACAGGAAACGATCATCTCCTGACTATTCACAGCAAAAACGAGAACAACTCTGCTTCACCACAGATGAAGGATGTCAGCTGGGGACGTTTATGTACAAATGTGTGAACGCTATTAATTAGCCTATTGTAAATCAGTCTCTATTGTGAGAGGCGCCATTGTCACTGGTCTGATTCAGTGTCATAGAAACTGAAAATTCCCTGAGCAGCATTAGGCTGTGTTCACATCGTGCAGGTTTATGCCGTTTTTGCTGATATACCTTGAAGACACACATCCATCAACTTTTATAACTTCTTAATGGCCTATATGTGAATATTGTATTCCTATTTTTTTCTTTTCTTATGAAAACTTGTGGTTGGTTTATACAAATATAGGGGGGCATTTATTAAGACGGTTCCGTTGTTCAGTTTTTATCTCCCGGGGGCAATGTGTTTTGCACGTGCGTGATAAAAAACTGAATGTAGTACCCAGACCCGAACTTCTTCACAGAAGTTCAGGTTTGGGTTCAAGGTTGTGTACATTGTATTATTTTCCCTTATAACATAGTACAATAGGGCTGGAGGGGTTAAAAAAAAAAATATAGTTACCTCACCTTAATTCACTTGTTCGCGCAGCCGGCATCTCTTCTGTCTTCTTCTTTGAGGAATAGGACCTTTGATGACGTCACTGCGCTCATCACATGGTCCATCACATGATCTTTTACCAAGGTCCTTTTCCTGTGCACAGCAAAGAAGAAGACAGAAGAGATGCCGGCTGCGCGATCAAGTGGATTAAGGTGAGTTATATTATTATTTTTTTTTTTTTAACCCCTCCAGCCCTACTGTACTATGCATTCTGTATTCAGAATGCTATTATTTTCCCTTATAACCATGTTATAAGGGAAAATAATAATGATCGGGTCCCCATCCCGATCGTCTCCTACCAACCGTGCGTGAAAATCGCACCGCATCCGCACTTGCTTGCAGATGCTTGCGATTTTCACGCAGCCCCATTCACTTCTATGTAGAACATGCTGTGATTTTCCCTGTAGAGACTCAATTAGAGCCTCAGACTACACTAATCAGTGCAGTGTTCCTCTGTGGACATCTTTTTTTTTTTTTTTTAAATCAAAATTTTTATTCAGATCTGGCAGTTGCCAAAGTTGAAAGACAGCAATATGATACATACAATGATCAATACAATACAGAAGGGTAGGTTCTGATTACATCATAATATGACAATTCGGAATCGAGCATCGCATGGTGAAAAACATTCTGCCAAGATCCATTTTTTACTTTTTAATACCCCATCTCCCCCCCCCCCCCCCCCCCCTCCAACAAAAAACTGCAAGAACAAGCCAAGATCAGAAGCACCTTGTACACACTGGATTCTCAACAAAGTATTTCTGAAAAGTCTCAGGTGTGAATAGAATTAGCTCTGTCGTTCTCGACTCTTATTTTCCTAATCCCATTAATCTGCATTACCCTGTAAACTTATACCGTAGCACTACAGATAAGCTAAAGCACCCCAGATTAAACTTCCAGGTCTCCCAGGCTACCTGCTATTCTGGCTTTCATATACCAGGATGTGTCAACAAATGGTTTCATGACCTCTTTTTTCTCATATATAGTGAGTGACTTTTCAATAAATGGCCTCCACTTATTAATAAAGGATTGTATGGATGATTCCTTGTTGCGCTCTGCATCTAGCCTGTCCATATACATGAGCACTTTTACTGTGCCAACGACTTCATCCACGGTGGGCAGCTGGGGCTGTAACCATTTTCTTAGTATACATTTTTTTGCCGCGAGCAAAAGGACATGTGGCCCCTTGGTGCCCACTATGGGTGAGTCATCGTCATCCTGGTCCCTAGGGATATATTGAAACACACATTGTTGGGGTATATCTTTAACTTCGACCTTCCAAGTTTCCCTGACATACGCACATACTTGTCCCCAGTACAGTCTCAGCTTGCTGCATCCCCAGATCCCATGTAGAAGATCGGCCTTATGCATATCACATTTGGGGCAGTTTCTCAGGTAATGTGCTGGCGCATTATCATAGGACAAGTTATAGGCATAGGTTGCTCTGTGTATTATTCTGAATTGTGTTTCCCTCCAATGTTCACTGCTGATGGCACTTCTTATTTTATCCATCCCCTCGCGTATTTTAAAGGTAAGTTTGTTATCAGTCACCTGCTTCTCCCATTCTCTAAAAACCGTCTGCGCCACCCCTTCCGATTTAACATTCATTAGTTTTCTATACAGTATGGAAATAGAATCCGCACTGCTCGCCCGGTTCATCAAGCTAGCGAATCTAGTTATAGCAGTTTCAGTGCCCAGTGTGTTTGATTGGGCTGCACAGAAAGCCCTCACCTGCAAAAACTGTAAGTACTGATTTGGGGGTATGGAGTACTTGGACTGTATTTCATCCCAAGATAGTAATTTTTGTCCATTTACCGACAATAAATCCCCCAGGGTCTTCACATTGTTCCTTCGCCAAGTCTGGAATAGGCTATTGGATCTCCCTTGAGGGAAAGATGGGAGGGACCATAGCGGCATGTAGGTTGAGATATAGATAGGTAGTTTATATAATTTTCTGACGTGTTTCCACGTCGCTATTGTGTCTCTGAGTATCAGAGCCTGTTTGGCATTCTCTGGAAGGAGCGAGATTTTGGTGTGTAACAGTGCATGGAGATCAAAAGGCGCCACTAGTTCTTGTTCCAGCACCCTATCGGCATAGTGTGAGGTTCCCCAAACCCAGTCTCGTATATACCGCCATAGTGCTGCCAAGTTGTAGCCCCAGATGTCAGGTAATTGAAGACCCCCCTCCCATTTTAGAAGGCAAAGTTTCCTATATGCAATACGTGGCCTCTTCTTCTTCCACAGGAAAGCTACAAACGCGGACTGTATCTTATTAATATCAGTGTGTTTCAATAAAAGTGGTATCGTTTGCAACGGATATAAGAGCCTAGCAAAACTCATCATTTTAATGAGACTTGCCCTCCCTAATAGGGTCAGCGGGAGTTCCTGCCACCTCTGCAACTCTTGAATAATTTTAGCTATCAGTGGGTCATAATTCAGTTTATACATCATAGCCGGGGATTTGCCTATTTTAATTCCTAGATATTTAATATAGTCCCGCGCTACCGTGATCAGACCATCTTCATACCTTTCACCTGATCCCCTTCCCACACGTAGCAGCTGACATTTTTCTACATTTATCTTAAATCCCATGAAAGTTCGCACTTCATTTAGGGTATTCAGGATTTTCGGTAAGTCCACAGTGGGGTTACGGAGAAATAACAGCATGTCGTCCGCGAAGCATGTCAACTTAATTTCCTTATTCCCCACCTTTATTCCTTCATAAACATTTGAACTTAGCAAGTGTCTAGCAAGTGGTTCAAGAGCTATGTTGAATAGAAGTGGGGAAAGTGGGCATCCCTGTCTCGTGCCCTTCTGGAAATGGAACGTATCTGACAGAAAACCCGGGAGACAGATCCTCGCTTGAGGGGCGGTGTAAATTGCCTTGACAAACGCCCTAAAGGGGCCTAGAATTCCTAACTTATCTAGAACTAGATCTAACCATTGCCAGTTAACATTGTCGAAGGCTTTTTCAGCATCTAAAGCCAAAAGAGCCTCTCGTCCCATCCCATCCGTCTGCCGTCTCCTGAGGAGCCAATCCTGGACTGCCATTACCGTTCGTATATTAACTGTGGCTGAGCGGCCTTTCATAAAACCGACTTGGTGAGAGCCAATGAGTTTGGGGAGGACGTTAGCAAGTCTGTTAGCCATTATCTTCGCTAGAATTTTTAGGTCCTGATTTATCAAGGAGATTGGTCTATAAGACCCCGGAAGAGTAGGATCTTTATCCTGTTTGGGTATCAGCTTAATATGCGCCAGATTACCTGAGGGCATTACCGTTTGTGTTTGAATAATGGACTGAAATAACAATAGTAAACTAGGGACTATCTCTGGGCCCAGGGATTTATAAAACTCCGCTGGGAAGCCATCAGGTCCCGGGGCCTTCCCATTTTGCAGAGACTTTATCACCAGTTGAATTTCTTGCTCCGTGATAGGGGCATTAAGCATGGACAAGTCAGGCTCCTCAACAGACGGCAGAGAGACTGAGTTCAGGAAGGCACGGCCCTCTGTAATGTCACAAGGATCTTGAGCGTATAACTGCTCGTAAAAGCTTTTAAATATCTCCAGTGTAGTTCTTGGATCAGTAGATAAATCCCCCTCGCCCGTTTGAAGCCTGGGGGGTGGCACCTGCGTTCTCTTTCCTTGCGCAAGCCTTGCCAGCAACCTACCCGACTTGTTCCCAAATTTGAAAAAATATGCGGAAGAATGGTCCGCATGGATCCTTTCCAATTTTTCTGAATAGTGGTCATAGTTATGTTTAGCCGTGACCCATTTAGTTTTGTGGGGTTCTGTTGAAACTCTGTATAGAGCGCTCTAAGATTATTCGTAGCTTCTAAAAATTTGACCGTGTGTCCTTTTTTTGAGCTATTGTGTAGGAAATGATCTTTCCTCTTAGTACCGCCTTTGCCGTGTCCCAAAAAAGGGAGGGGTTGTCCTGATGTTGCCCATTCGTATCTTTGTACTCCCACCACCATCCTAACAATCTAGATTTGAAGGTTTCATCCATGGCTAAGTATCCCGATAGTCGCCATAGAATATCTTGACCCTTTGGAGTGACTTCTCTCAATCTCAATGATACCGGCGAGTGATCAGAAATCACCATCTCCTCTATCTTCACCCTACTTACTTTAGAGGTCAATAAGCTAGACCCTAGGAAGTAGTCTATCCGGGACCAGGCGCATTGAGAGTGAGAGAAGTGCGTATATTCCCGTTCCATGGGGTTGCAATGTCGCCAGATATCTGTTAGCTTGGTAGCGTCCAACATACAGGGAAGGATGGACGTATTCTTTTGATTAACAGCTTTGCTAGGCCTAGTTCGTTTTCTATCCTCAAGGACCGAGTGTACTAGGTTAAAATCTCCCCCAAGTAGCACTAGATCATTGGTATCCTGCAAGATCCGCCTTTCTAAATTCCCAATGAAGGGACCCGCTTGCACATTGGGGGCATAGACATTGTAAATTGACAGTGTCCCTGCTGGGGTTTCAATTGTTAGGGTGACTAACCTCCCCGAATCATCCGCCTCCGTTTTCAGTATCTTATAATTTAGTTTTTTATGCAACAACACTAGCACTCCGGCCTTTTTCCCGTCAGATGGGGATCCTATCACTTCTCCCACCCATAGCTTTTGCATTCTTTTAAAATCTTCTGTTCCTAGATGCGTTTCTTGTAATAAGGCAATATCCACCTGTAATTTTTTCAAGTGGCGTAGAACCATCATTCTTTTATGAGGAGAACGTAGCCCCTTGATGTTCCAGGTCACTATATTGACCATCTTGAAACTATGCTAATCCCTATCACCAAGTACAAATAGAATATCTGTAGTGCTTAAAAAAAAAATAAAAAATCCCGTCACCCTCCCTTTCCAACTTATAAACCAATTATCCCCTGTATCACCTAGGGTGATTGCGAACGTATAACTTCCTGACTTCACTTTTTTCTCGTCTATTCCGAGACTTCGCTATCTCTCGCCCTCCTGTATTCCCTTCTAACAATGCCTATAGTGACACTATCCGCTATCCGGACGAACCTTTGATCAATACCCCTAGAGGGGGGACAAAAAATCATTGGGATTATGTGATTGCCTGACTTAACACCTAGGCAGTTGATCAATATACGGTTCCATGTCAATCATCTAGTGGCGAGCTAGCTGGGTAGCTAGGTAAAAACCCCTCAATAAGAGACATGGAAGTCAACAGTAACAGAGGTAAGTAACCAATATAACAGCCGTCACACATGGAATAACTCACTAACACAGCAACCATTCACAGGTAAGTTCGGTTACTCCTATAACAGGTGCACCACGCTTTAGTCTCTCCTGGAACGCCGATCCTCAGAGTTGCGATTCCCTCTTCGGCGTGGTGATCGCGGTCTCTGTATGGTTGGTCTGTCACGCTGTGAAGATGGCGGCCTTCCAGACTGAGTAAGCGAATCAGAAGACCATTCCGCTATGTCGTCTTGTGTTGGCCTATTGATATTCTTCTCTGCCTCCTCTGGTGTCGTGAAAGTCTCTGCGGAGCCATCGTCCCGGAACACTTTCAAAATCGCTGGGTATAGCAATGCAAATTTTCGCTTCTTCCTCACCAGGTTTGAGCAGATCACTGAAAACGCCCTTCTCCTTCTAGAGACCTCAGCGCTGTAGTCACCAAATAGAAGAACTTTATAGCCTCTGACATCAATCGGCTTCCCCCTCTTCTTGAAGTGTCCCAAAATGTCAGCTTTTTCTGCATAATTGAGATACTTAACAATGGTGGGACGGGGCCTAGCACTGATATCCCCGTTGTTGTGCTCGCCATTTTGGTCCGGACGCAACGGGCCCACGCGGTGTGCCCTCTCCACAACACAGGGGCTGCGGATGCCAAGGGCTTTGGGGATGTCCACCGCACATATCGATGCGAGCTGGTTGGAAGGTACCGATTCCGGTAAGCCAATAATTCTTATGTTGCTGCGCCGGGACCTATTTTCCAAGTCCTCTAATTTGTCACGGAGGCCCGAGGTGGACTGCAGTACTGCCTGTAGTTGCATCTGGGTCTGGCTCAGGTCGTTTTCGAGTGAGTTGACCTTGTCCTCCAGCCCAGAGATCTGTGCCGAGTGCCTGGTTACGTCGGTCTGCAGCTGCGATAGCGTGGTTTCCACCGCTGCCTCCAGCGCTGCTTTAATGTCAGGGGCTAAAAGTTTAGCCACTTCCACTGCCAAGGCTTTACATCCGACTCCCAGCCCTTGTAGTACCTCAGGCTCTTGGTCGGGATCCTCCACATCCCCAGCCTGTTCACTGGCATTCAAATTAATTAGGGGGGGTTGGGATGAGGATCTGGCTGAGCGCATGAGGCGATCTGTGGTGCCCGCCATCTTGTCTTCCCCTGCTTCACCCCTCGTCTGCCTTCGATACGCCGGGCTTCCCACGCTGGCACCACTCCTGGTCAAGTACTTCTCCATCCACTCAGGAGAAGATATGAGGTCAGTGAGCGGAGTTTGCACCCCTCTGAAAGACGATCGTGGCTTTGTTATCGGTTCTCCGGCACGGAGCTCACTTCTCCTGCTGCTTCACATACGAGCGCCGGAACCGGAAGTCTGTGGACATCTTTATGCAGGACTATCAAAAGAACAATAGCACGGTCATACTTTTATCCAAACTCTACACCTATTATAATGAGGATTACCTTTCAGACAAAACCTTTCCCTAACATGAACAGTAAACTGACAAAAGATTACCTATCGATCTAGGAGGTCTCAGTGGCGTAACTAGAAATTATCAGGCCGCACAGCAAAATGGTCTTGTTACCAGTGGGGTACCTCAGGGATCTGTTCTGGGACCCATATTGTTCAATATCTTTATCAGCGAAATTGCAGAAGGCCTCGATGGTAAGGTGTGTCTTTTTGCTGATGACACAAAGATTTGTAACAGGGTTGATGTTCCTGGAGGGATACACCAAATGGAAAAGGATTTCGGAAAACTAGAAGAATGGTCAAAAATCTGGCAACTAAAATTGAATGTTGATAAGTGCAAGATAATGCACCTGGGGCGTAAAAACCCAAGAGCAGAATATAAAATCAGTGATACAGTCCTAACCTCAGAGGAAAGGGATTTAAGGGTCATTATTTCAGAAGACTTAAGGGTAGGCAGACAATATCATAGAGCAGCAGGAAATGCTAGCAGAATGCTTGGGTGTATAGGGAGAGGCATTACCAGTAGAAAGAGGGAGGTGCTCATGCCGCTCTACAGAGCACTAGTGAGACCTCATTTGGAGTATTGTGCTCAGTACTGGAGACCATATCTCGAGAAGGATATTGATACTTTGGAGAGAGTTCAGAGAAGAGCTACTAAACTGGTACATGGATTGCAGGATAAAACTTACCAGGAAAGATTAAAGGACCTTAACATGTATAGCTTGGAAGAAAGACGAGACAGAGGGGAGATGATAGAAACTTTTAAATACATAAAGGGAATCAACAAGGTAAAAGAGGAGAGAATATTTAAAAGAAGAAAAACTGCTACAAGAGGACATAATTTTAAATTAGAGGGGCAAAGGTTTAAAAGTAATATCAGGAAGTATTACTTTACTGAGAGAGTAGTGGATGCATGGAATAGCCTTCCTGCAGAAGTGGTAGCTGCAAATACAGTGGAGGAGTTTAAGCATGCATGGGATAGGCATACGGCCATCCTTCATATAAGATAGGGCCAGGGGCTATTCATAGTGTTCAGTATATTGGGCAGACTAGATGGGCCAAATGGTTCTTATCTGCTGACACATTCTATGTTTCTATGTTTCTAACTCCTGTGTAAGCTTCACTCCTGAGGCTAGTCAAGATGGCGCTCTCAGACGAGGCCCGGCAGCCACTCCATCCGTTTCATACAGTGTCACTGTATATAATGTAATTGTATAATACTGCTGAGGGGGCCCTGACAATACAATCTTTTAGTCCCCCTCCTGGGAGGGCCCCTTCTGGGTTCCGGCCCCAAAGCAGATGCCTATCCTATAGCTACGCCCCAGGGAGGTCTTCTCATTTGTGGTGACTGCTACAGAAGGACAATATTTCATATTACTACTGGCAAAAGGAAAGCCAAAAAGTCTTTACATTTTTTTTATGAATATTGAATAAAAAAATATCTCTTTCTGATGGAAGTGTCCCTTTAAATTTTTTTTACATCAAATTACTAGTACAAAAAGGCATTGTTTAAAAAAAAACTGCATAAAACCTCCATTACTTATAATACAACCTATCTCCCCATGTAATGCAGCCTAAAATTAGGTTTTAATGCAATGAACACAAAGTCCGATGAACACGCAGCGGCATCCACATTTATTCCATGCGGATTTTGCCCCCAAATGTTGCTTCTGATTGTCTTTGTATTGCAAAATCTGCAGCAATAATCCGGTGGAGAGAAGCTCATCATCCCTATAGGATCCAATCTGGAAAACATAAAAAAGTTTATAGAGGCTGAGAAATAACAGAAGCCATCATGGCCGCACGCTGTTTATGAGGCTCGCGTTGCGCTTTAGTGAGAGTATTGACTGTTGTAGTGCAGACCTGGTTTCATCATAAAACTTACGACGCCTCCAATAAAAATGCTTAAGAGACTCACTTATTGTTAATGTTCTAGTTCTGCACGGGATCACGACTGATATGCATGGGTATTACACCTTGTTTAGGTAGCGGATATTTCAGTTTATATAATCTGTCGAGCTCAGGATCAGGCAGTTGACAGGTTATCGATAAAGAAGGAAATGTATTAAAAATCATGAAAACAATACAAAACAACTAAATTATAAAGGGGTTTTCCAGCCTAGGATCCGACCAACCCAAGCCTTGGAACCTGTGCCCAATTGAAAAAAAAATAAACTCACCGGTTTGCGGCCTCCTTCGTATCGGCTTCAGGTCGGAGCACGTCCCTAGCAGTGATATGCTACTCTAAGGCGACTTTCACACTGCCGTTTTTAGGTCCGCTTGTGAGGTCAGTTTCAGGGCTCTCACAATCGGCCCAAAACAGATCAGTTCAGCCCAAATGAATTCTGAATGGATAAGGATCCGTTCAGAATGCATCAGTTTGGCTGCGTTTGGTCTCCGTTCCGCTTTTGAGGCGGACACTAAAACGCAGCTTGAAGCGTTTTGGTGTCCACCTGACGATGAGGAGCCAAACAGATCCGTCCTGACTTACAATGTAAGTCAATGGGGACGGATCCGTTTTCACTGACACAATATGGTGCAATTGAAAACGGATCCGTCCCCCATTGACTTTTAATGTAAGTCGGGACGGATCCGATTTGACTTTTTTTTAAATGAATAATGCAAACGGATCTGTTTTGAATGGATACAAGCGTTGGCATTATCGGTGCGGATCCGTCTGTGCAGATACAAGACAGATCCGCACCGAACGCCGGTGTGAAAGTAGCCTAACACGTGACCACTGAGGTCAGTGATTGGCCACAGCAGTCATGAGATAAAACCACTTCCGTTCCAGCAGGGACCCGAATCGGCCAGGAACAGGGCCAAGGAACGTGAACTGTGGTAATGCAGACGAGTGTTTTTTGTTTTTTTTAGGCACTGGTTCCAAGGACTCGGGTCAGTCGACTACTAGGACAGATAACCCCTTAAATGAAAAGTGCATCTTCAGAAAATAATGCAGCACTGAGATAAGTGTGTAGACCTAAAGTGGCATTACTCCATCCCACAATGACGTATTTTCAACTGGTTTATGGTCTCAGCACTGGGGACAGTCTGCAGTGAAAGACAAAAAAAGAAAGGGGCCCCATGACAGTACATACACCTCCTTATATCTCTCTAACAATGCACTAGCTATCAAGACATGAAATTCATTAAAATAAATTTAGAAAATTCCACTAAAATCCATGAGGCCAGGAAATTGTCCTTTTAAAGAAGATGAGATCTAAGGGCATACCCTTGGGCCTACCATAGAGTCAGCACGTGTAGCTAATAAGGGGCCCACAAGGTTGGGGGACATTTAGAGTAGGCCGGTTTCACTTCTCCTGTGATCTGTGAACTTGCAGCAATGTTATCAAGCAAGTAATGCCTCCTTCACACGTCAGTGTTGTGGTCAGAGATTTCCATCAGTGATTGTGAGCCGAAACCAGACGTGAAGCCTACACACAGATCTAAGGTATATCACATATAAAGATCTGCACCTGTTCTGTGGAGGCTCCACTCCTGGTTTTGGCTCTAAATCACTGATGGAAATCACTGACCAAACACTGACGTGTGAATGGGGTTGCCACCTTTTCCAACAAAAAATACCGACCAAGTTAAGCCACACCCAAAGGGAAGGTGGTTGTGGGGGGCGTGGCTTAACACAGGGTGTTAAGTCGCTATCATACTCTGGCTCCCAAAAATATCAATGCCCCCATTAGTGCCCCCAGAATTAATAATGCCCACATTAGTGCCCCCAGTAATAGTAATGCCTCTATTAGCACCCCCCAAAATTAATACTGTTCACATTAGTGTCCCCAGTAATATTAATGCCCCCATTAGTGCCCCCCAGTAAGAGTAATGGCCCCATTTGTACCCCTAGAAAGAATAATGCCACCCATTAGTGCCCCCAGTTAGAATAATGCCACCCATTAGTGCCCCCAGTTAGAATAATGCCCCCATTAGTGCCCCCAGTTAGAATATTGCCCCCAGTTAGAATAATGCCCCCATTAGTGCCCCCAGTTAGAATAATGCCCCCATTAGTGCCCCCAGTTTGCTTCTGAAAAAAAAAAAGGCTAGTAATTTAGTGGCCCTGCCGGTGCCGCTATTTTCCTGTGTGTACTGCTACTAATAAGCGCTTCCATTGATTGCGGAGCGCTCATTAGTGCAGCCTTAACCCCCCCCCCCCCCAGTGTTAATGCTCGTGCTGCGGTTAACAAATTCAGGACAGGACCTGCGCTCCAGCGTGATGACGTCTCACAGGTCCTGTCAAGGGCATCCAGTCAGCAGAGTGAGCAAATGGAGGTGAGTGTTTTCTTCCATCTATTCGAGTTGGACTTTTCTGCGACTGTCGCGACACCATAGACCAGGGATGCTCAACCTGCGGCCCTCCAGCTGTTGTAAAACTACAACTCCCACCATGCCCTGCTGATGGCTGTAGGCAGTCCGGGCATGCTGGGAGATGTAGTTTTACAACAGCTGGAGGGCCGCAGGTTGGGCATCCCTGCCATAGACTATCATTATAAAAATTGTCGCGCGACATGGGTGCGTCAAAATGTCGAGCGACAAATGTTGCAGTGAATTTGTGCCCTAGCTGTCACACGACTTATTTTTGCGCGACACATGTTATCGTGTAGACCTAGCCTTAATCGATTAATTCGAGTAATTGTTTCAGTCCTAATTCCAACTGTGGGTTTGGCCAAGCTGGAGGATCTGCAGAAAAGGTCCCCAGGGGTGAACAACCCCTTTGAAGAGCTGAACTCCAGCCTAAGAGGGGGGTCAATCACCAGTTGCTGAGTGCTCTGAGTGTGCCCGGTGCCATGTAACGAGGAGCATCAATGAACACAATATTATTAGTAGGAAATACTGAAGTATAATTTTAACTATGCATCTCAGGACACGATGCAGGGACCATTTCAGAAATCGGCATTGCAGCTCAGCCACATTCAGAGCCTATGACCATGAACGTAAGGGCCCCGTGCAAATGGCCCTTGACCAGAAAGGCCACAGAAGAGCTTCATAGTGCTTCCGATCGGTGCCTCCACTCCGCAAAAGATCCGACAAGTCCTATCTTCGGTCGTATCTTGCGGAAGCGGACCCATTCAACTCAATGGGTACACATCCGCAGCATGGAGTGCACATGGCCAGTGCCCATCAATTGCAGACCCACCATTTGCAGTCCGCAATAAGGGCACAGAATCCTTATGTTCATGGGCAGTACTGCACACAGCCTATGGGGCACGGTATCTGGGAAATGAAAACAGCCGTGTCTTTCTAATCTCTTACAGCTCATAGTTATTCATTTCTATTAAAAGCTCAGAAAACTTACAATTCCTTTAAAATCACAGTTTACATGTCTGTAAAATTCTATACATAGCATATGATCAAATATCACTTCTTAGAATTAGTTTTGCTGGTTTTATCACAGTATTTTGAGGTCAATAATGTTTTCTGCACATTGTACGGAAACTACGTTGTTGGAGCGATAACGAAAAGCCACAAGCTGTTCCTGAGTACAACGCGTCGGCTGATCTAGAGAGGAGATCTGTGAAATCGTCATCATCAGAAATGAGTCGATCAGGCCATAAAGCACACCGGCGCCTGATCGTTCACCGGACATGGTGTCGGCGGCACGTACAGCAGACTGAGGCTACTTTCACACTTGCGGCAGTGTGATCCGGCGGGCAGTTCCGTCGTCAGAACAGCCCGCCGGATCCGCCGATTTGCCGCTGACTGAAAGCATTTGTGAGACGGATCCGGATGCGGATCCGTCCCACAAATGCATTGCAAGGACGGATCCGTCTCTCCGCTTGTCATGCGGACCGACGGATCCGTCTTGTACATTTTTTGCATTTTTACCGATCTGCGCATGCGCATGACGGATCAGGCATTCCGGTATTCTGAATGCCGGATCCGGCGCTAATACATTCCTATGGGAAAAAATGCTGATCCGGCGTTCAGGCAAGTCTTCCGTTTTTTTCGCCGGAGAGAAAACCGTAGCATGCTGCGGTTTTCTCTTTTGCCTGATCAGTCAAAACGACTGAACTGAAGACATCCTGATGCAAACTGAACGGATTACTCTCCATTCAGAATGCATGGGGATAAAACTGATCAGTTCTTTTCCGGTATAGAGCCCCTGTGACGGAACTCTATGCCGGAAAAGAAAAACGCAAGTGTGAAAGTACCCTGACATCAGCACGCTAAGGCGGAACTTGTATCCAATTAGCTGACCAGAATATAAGTGACTACAAATCAGAAGTTCTGCCAGCAAGAGCATAGAAATAATTACAAGATACATAATCCACTAATAACTCACAGGTCAGTGGCGGCGGCGGCTCGCAAACACCACTGAATACGGTCCTAAATATGGGTGGAAAGACTCGTTAAAGTGCTGCTTCACCTTTTTTAATCTTGTGTTTAAATCAACACAAGGAGCCTGAAGAGAACAGGGGCCACAATGCTCCATGCCAGTACTGCTAGGCTAAGCAAAAGGGTTGAAGGTAGTTTTCCTTGAAGCCATTGCAAATAAAAGGTGTGGCTTATCAGAATGGGTGGAGCTTAATGATCCATGTGGGTGGAGTCCAACAGAGCCTGGAAATTCAAAAGCCGGGAGGTCTTACCTGCAAAAAAGCAACGTAACTGAAGTGTTTGAGTGTGAATGAAATGTGCACGTTGTAGATACTGTATATCCAGCGTATGAGGGAAATATGTGCGTGTGGCAAATATATCATATGTGAGCAACATGTGCACAGCATGTATGTAATCTATACATGGTGAGTGTGACATAAACTGAATGTGTAAGTGAAGTGTGTATCTGATGTGTAAGTGATGTGTGTGCAGCGTGTATCTAATGTGTAAGTGACGTGTGTGCAGCGTGTATCTAATGTGTAAGTGATGTGTGTGCAGCGTGTATCTAATGTGTAAGTGATGTGTGTGCAGCGTGTATCTAATGTGCAAGTGACGTGTGTGCAGCGTGTATCTAATGTGCAAGTGACGTGTGTGCAGCGTGTATCTAATGTGTAAGTGATGTGTGTGCAGCGTGTATCTAATGTGTAAGTGATGTGTGTGCAGCGTGTATCTAATGTGCAAGTGACGTGTGTGCAGCGTGTATCTAATGTGCAAGTGACGTGTGTGCAGCGTGTATCTAATGTGCAAGTGACGTGTGTGCAGCGTGTATCTAATGTGTAAGTGATGTGTGAGCAGCGTGTATCTAATGTGTAAGTGATGTGTGTGCAGCGTGTATCTAATGTGTAAGTGATGTGTGTGCAGCGTGTATCTAATGTGTAAGTAATGTGTGTGCGGCGTGTATCTAATGTGTAAGGGATGTGTGTGCGGCGTGTATCTAATGTGTAAGTGATGTGTGTGCAGCGTGTATCTAATGTGTAAGTGACGTGTGTGCAGCGTGTATCTAATGTGTAAGTGACGTGTGTGCAGCGTGTATCTAATGTGTAAGTGATGTGTGTGCGGCGTGTATCTAATGTGTAAGGGATGTGTGTGCGGCGTGTATCTAATGTGTAAGTGATGTGTGTGCAGCGTGTATCTAATGTGTAAGTGATGTGTGTGCAGCGTGTATCTAATGTGTAAGTGATGTGTGTGCAGCGTGTATCTAATGTGTAAGTGATGTGTGAGCAGCGTGTATCTAATGTGTAAGTGATGTGTGAGCAGCGTGTATCTAATGTGTAAGTGATGTGTGTGCAGCGTGTATCTAATGTGTAAGTGACGTGTGTGCAGCGTGTATCTAATGTGTAAGTGACGTGTGTGCAGCGTGTATCTAATGTGTAAGTGACGTGTGTGCAGCGTGTATCTAATGTGTAAGTGATGTGTGAGCAGCGTCTATCTAATGTGTAAGTGATGTGTGTGCAGCGTGTATCTAATGTGTAAGTGATGTGTGTGCAGCGTGTATCTAATGTGTAAGTGATGTGTGTGCGGCGTGTATCTAATGTGTAAGTGACGTGTGCGCAGCGTGTATCTAATGTGCAAGTGACGTGTGCGCAGCGTGTATCTAATGTGTAAGTGATGTGTGTGCAGCGTGTATCTAATGTGTAAGTGATGTGTGTGCAGCGTGTATCTAATGTGTAAGTGATGTGTGAGCAGCGTGTATCTAATGTGTAAGTGACGTGTGCGCAGCGTGTATCTAATGTGTAAGTGACGTGTGCGCAGCGTGTATCTAATGTGCAAGTGACGTGTGCGCAGCGTGTATCTAATGTGTAAGTGATGTGTGTGCAGCGTGTATCTAATGTGTAAGTGATGTGTGTGCAGCGTGTATCTAATGTGTAAGTGATGTGTGAGCAGCGTGTATCTAATGTGTAAGTGACGTGTGTGCGGCGTGTATCTAATGTGTAAGTGATGTGTGTGCAGAATGTGCAATGAGCTGGACCGGGGTATGCACTCTGACACCAAATTATGCAATGGCTGGGTCAGGTGTAGGTGATAGTCTATAGTGTTGTTTGTAGAGCCTATTGCAGTGTGCGCAGGGTACTGTTACAGGGCCCTTTAAGGTTTTCACGTACCAGGTTAGAAATGCCAGAGTGGTGTAATGTGGTGATAATGGTGTCAACGGTGTCTCCTACCTAGGTATGGCTGGACTCCTGGATCCTGGCTCACTTGCAATAAAATGAGTGTGGTGCTAGTAGGAGTAATAGAGGAATTCTCAGCAGAAATTGAGATCCATACCTTGGGTAAAATTCAATCTTGTGTTTACTGGTTGTAGCTTTCCTCCAAGCAAGATACAGCTTTAGTCATTTTAGTAAATGCTCTTAACAGGTTGTAGCGGGGTAAAAGAGTTTCGTAACACAACTCTGGGGTGTTACATTACCCCTTACTTCGAGTTAAGCCGCCCTTGGCTTATGCTTAGGAGGTAGAGGAACCAGTTCTGGGGTACCCAAATAAGTACAAAGTGCTGCATGTATTACACATAAATACATACAAAGACAAAACATATAACGGCTACCCTAGGTTCCTGCCCGCATGAGTAGGGTGTCCTAAGTAACAGTTTCTCTCTCGGTATAACCAGTTAACCAAGGTCTGCACTAAGCAATCACTACTGACTGACTTTGAAGTGTTCTGGATCCTCTAAACACCAAAGAAAGCATGGGGGTTTCTTTACTCTGTAGTCCCGCCATTATGTAATGAAATACTTGCAAATGGAAGGTTGGCGTTATCCTGTATTCCCTTCCCTGCATCAAAGTCAAAATATAAGGCTTATAGCACGATCACTATGGTGACTATGGGTAGCAAAAATGGCTGTAAGGTTTGAGGCGCCATACCTTAGGCAAAGGCTCAGAAGGGGAGTTATTAGCGTCTTCATGCACTTCTGGCAATGTCACAGGAGGAGGGTATGATAATCCCATGAAACTCCTGGAAGAAACACCTCAGGATGGGAGCAATCCTGAACACATAACAAGTGGGAAGGAGGAGTAAAACTCCTCTAACCATTCCCGAAGAAGCGGGGTTACCCCTGCTGGAACTTCCTGGGACTTACCACTTGGTTCTACCCTGGGTACCTATGGGTATATAACACCAGGTGTAGGCCATTAGTATTAAGCATCCGTATAGGCAGTCCGTATAAAGGGGGGAGAGAACAAGAGCTGTAAAGTAAGGCACACAAGAGTAAGTTGCTACATATCTGGTAAAGTGCAAAAGTTAAGTGCAATTTCACAATAAGTGCACAAGGTCACATTGCGGTACCTAGAAAAGAATACACACAATGGGCATATAATACTTGAACGTTGCATAACATGTTGTCACGGACGGTGTACAGGAAACAAGGCAAAGCAACATGTATAAACGACTCGCTGGATCCAAAAACTAAGGAACCAAGGGAGACCCCTGCAGAAGACCTGGCACTTTCCCTGGCTGCTCAGCCTATGCAAAGATCCGAATGGTGGAGGTTTGCATATCCACGAACCTTGACTATAAAGCCCTGAGCACCCTACAATAGTGAGGGGACACGACCACCGGCTCCCTACACAAGATACGGAGGGAGTCAGGGTCACCTGGGATCCAGCAAACAGAAAATAACAGATAAAGGTACAACACTTAGCTTTGAAGCAAACAGGAGGACAGAGTCAGCGTGCACACACACTCCAGGAAGTAGTATAAGCCGCCCAGAAAAGCCTTCTGGGGAAGAATTTAAATGGAAGCAATTAGTCCAACACATGACAGCTGAGAGAGGCTAACGAGAGGAGGAGCTGAATACCACAACACAGAAACTCAAGGAGGAGGTTCTGAAAGGCCTCTGTCAGAGCTTCTCAGCTGTCTGGTTGTGACACATGTAAACATTAGGCAAAATTATGGTGCAATTATATCACATGGAAATCACAAAGAGCTCAGGTACACGTTTGAGTCCTTTCTTTGGGTGCAAGCTTTTTACGTTGCAATAACCATTTTCGGAAAACAGTGCAAATTTTATTAGTGCAATAATGTGCTCAAATAAGGCTTGAGTCCTTTTTCTTGAAGTAGAATCCTCTGGAAACGGTAAAAGTCAATTGTAATCCACAGGAATAGTAAAAGTTAATTGTAAACCAATGGGAGGTATAAAATGTCATATAAAAAGACATAAAAGCAGCATAATTTAGAACCGTAGTTCCATGAGGTTATCAAGTAACCTGAGAAAGGGGATAAAACAATGTAAACTTGGACATGAGGGGTTAAATGATGATGGGGGGAGTCCTTACAGCACATGACCATCAGGGTGAGGACAAAATAGGGCAACCTGTAAAGGAAAACATTATAACAATGCCAACGGGTCCTCACCCGTCAGGAACAGTCCGCGGGTGAGGACCCGTTATTTTTATTTTTTTAAAAGGATAACATTTTTAGAGAAGGACGTCCAGGTCCTCCTCGCTGCTTGAGCTACTGAAGCACATTAGGGGGCGCTCTTGCCTTTGGTAGCTCAGAGTTGCAGCGGTAGTGGTGCGCAACTGCCCTCTAGTGGTGTCCTTTGTTAATGGCTGAGCAGACAGCCTGTTATATGCAGCTGTGGCATGCTGCAAACCGGGATCCCTAGCCGGTGCAGAGGCGGTTAATACCTCAAGCTGAAGGGGTTCTGGAAGGCAAACAGAAGGTGCCTGGGGCTGCTTCTATGGTAGCACATATGGCTGCACCCTGGGGTTGAATGTGAGGACAGAGTAATTAATCTGGCCCACCCGTAGTGTTGGTGGTGCGGCCAGGTCAGGGATGAGAGGTTCAGGCTGTTCCTTAAAATGCAATCTGCCATCCTGGGTTTCTTGAAGGCATCTAACTCTCCCTGCAGAGCCTGGATCTTCCTGCCAGGACTCTGGGGTAACTGCAGGGGACAAAGGTTTGGCCAAATTGGCCTTGGATTGAGCGCATAGGGGTATATTCCACTTGATCCCCTGCGTACAGATTGTGACGGGCCTTAGGTAGGTAGTGGCGCTTGACAGAGCGGCGGCCTACAAATATTTCAGCACCAGAATGACTGTCTTGGAGGAAGCCCACTTCTCTTTCAACTGAGAACCAGAGTACAGTCCCAGTGCGTCTGGTAAGCTTAGGGTCTCCTAGACGGGGGCCATCTATGACCTGCTTCACCCATTCTTCAACAGCCGATTTATATTCCCAGGCCATCTGGGCATGAGTAGTGATCTCCCATGGGACTATTGGGTTAAGGCATCCCGCTCTGGAGGTTTTAGCTCTGGGCGGCGGAGTGAAAGTTCCGTCCGCCTCCGCCACACCAGTACGTGTGCTTGGCGGAGCCTGTTCAGGCCTACTAGCTGTATCGGGAACCATCGGGAGCGGTGCAGGAGCAGCTTCTACCTGATGTCGCGGCCGATTTCGGTGCCTCCTGGTGGTTATCTAGGGCTTCAGGTGCCATCTGCGGTGCAGGCGGTGCAGCAATATACATTTAACAAGGCTTTCAATGCACATTTGTGAGAATATTATGTGAAATTACATGAGATGATGATGTAAATGCTCTTAACAGGTTGTAGCGGAGTAAAAGAGTTTCGTAACACAACTCTGGGGTGTTACACATGTATCTAATGTGTAAGTGATGTGTGTGCAGCATCAATCTTTGTAAAAAGACAATCCCGGTATCTCCCAAAAATGTATTTGGTTTATTTAACTGTTTCAAAGCACACTGAAATACTATGTCACATATTACTAGCTACAGCTAGATTACTAATAGCTACTTCATGGAAGCAGGCAAATTCTCCCTCAATTCAACATTAGACAAATAGGGGAGACTAGCTCTACCGACTGGAACAGTTAGCGCACTGGGAAAAACGTACTCCACAAAAATTTGAGGTAATCTGGCAGCCATGGCAGGAATTCCGTGGTTTTCAAACACCCTAATTCAACAGCTTTAAGTACAAAGCATTTTACCTTCTGGTCCTGTCTTATATATACATTTTGTCTATAGAGGACACAAAACCCATTAGTTGATGGAACTGAGATGTAGCTCTCACCCTCCTCCCCCGCCTTTGCTACCCTTACTCCCCTACCCAGCCATATTTATGTTATTTTTCAATGTGTTTCAATTTTTTTTTTTACACAATAAAAGCACACAGAGCTATGGGGACTGGGTATTGCGGATGTGCTAGTGGCCATCTAGCAACCCATGTCCTCAGCTCTATACACAAAATCCCGGTGACAGGTTCCCTTTAAATGTTCAAAGAATGTTATACATTAAAATCCAATAAAAACCAATTTTTAAAATTAAAAAATAAAAATGCAAAAAATAAATGAATAATGTGTAAGTGATATGTGTAATGTGTGAGTTGTGTTTGTTCCATGCAGTATGTGCAATTCAAGTAACAAGTAATCATGAGCCCCCATAGCAAAACCATGAACATCTTCAGGAGAATGAAAAGCATATACTGATATGCACACAATGACATGAAAGAAGTCAGATCGCCGTAATCTCGCGATGCGCGAGCTCGCGCATGCGCAGTTCCTTCCCTGAGGCTGATGCCAGAACAGGGTAGGAACACTATGCCGGCACTGCGCATCGTGAGATTACGGCGATCTGACTTTGTGAGCAAGGAGGAGATTCGGAGAACGCAGGCGGTGCTGGGCTCCTTCACAGGGGGAATGGCTGGGCTCCAGAACGGTTAGTGTAGCCCCTTGGGCTCCTTACCAGGCTGATTTACATATATATAAAATCATTTTTTACACTCAATAAAACCACTCAGAGATATAGGACAGGTATATTGCTGCCTTGCTAGCGGCGATCTAGCCGTGCATGTCCGCATCTCTATAGGGAATAAGAGGTTACAGAATCCGTTTAAAAGTCTCACTTGAGCAAGGCCCGGTACTGTTAAAAGTGCTTCAGGCATCTGCTTTTGCGTTTGTGAACAGTCATATTTTCCAGTTGCAAAAAACAGCAGTTAGTCCCTCATCATGTTGGGATTCCAGCGGCCTTGATACCTGTTCTCCATTGTAGAAATATCTTTTTTGAACCGCTCTCCATGTTCGTTACTTTAATTTCCCAAATTGGGTGAGAAAAAGTCAAGATGGGAATGTAAGAAATGCACTTTCAATGACATTTGTCAAGTTGTTCATATGCTGTAAGCATGTTGTCTACTAATTCAGCGTACTTTGCAGCTCGTCTGTTCTGCACTACGAGCACAAATGCATCCCAAGCTGCAAGACGCACTCGCAGTGTCAGATTCTTGCACTGATCATAAGTAGTGTATTTGTCACATATGTAGCAGAAATTGTCTGGATCGTTAACACATTTAGTAACATAGTACATAAGGCCGAAAAAAGATATTCGTCCATCCAGTTCGGCCTGTTATCCTGCAAGTTGATCCAGAGGAAGGCAAAAAAAAACTTTGGTACAAGCCCATTTCCCCCACTTTAGGGGAATAAAAAATTCCTTCCCGACTCCAATCAGGCAATCAGAATAACTCCCTGGATCAGCGACCCCTCTCTAGTAGCTATAGCCTGTAATATTATTACGCTCCAGAAATACATCCAGGCCCCTCTTGAATTCCTTTATTGTACTCACTATCACCACCTCCTCAGGCAGAGAGCTCCATAGTCTCACTGCTCTTACCGTAAAGAATCCTCTTCTATGTTTGTGTACAAACCTTCTTTCCTCCAGACACAGAGAATGTCCCCTCGTCACAGTCACCGTCCTGGGGATAAATAGATGATGGGAGAGATCTCTGTACTGACCCCTGATATATTTATACATAGTAATTAGATCTCCCCTCAGTCGTCTTTTTTCTAAAGTGAATAATTTGCATTTATCCATCTTAAGTTTCAAAACTGATAGCACTATAACAGATCACTTTATCAAAATCTGTCCAGCTTGCCTTATATCCTTACTGCTGACATCAGCCTGAGTGCGTCCGGACAGGTCTGGACATTTCCATTGGAATATTTCCAATATAATGCATTATAGGCTTTGCATGTATAACTTAAAATCTAGACGTGACAGCAAATTCTGAGTTCATATTTGGAATCAGCGCGCTCATTTTAGTAGAAATCACATGTTTTTCTTTCAGTAGCAAAATCATTGTTGCGCGGTGTTATAGTTGTCAGTGGCCAGCTGCCCCGGTAGTTAGTTACACCCATGGTGGTATTGCTATTTAAGCACTTCTGTAGTTGACAAGTATAAACATTTTGCCTTGTACAGACCGGCAACATTTTCTAGGCGTATATATATATATTTATTTATTGTTCCTTTGATCAGGTCATAGATCATGTCATAAGCACACAACACAAATTGATATCATTACACTAAATGTATTCATTCAAAACAAGGGATCAAACTACTGTATGCGATGACAGCTAAAATACACCACGGGCGGGTGCAATAAACTCCTAGCTAGAAAGCATACAGCCAGGCTGAAACGATCAGACAGGCATGTCCAACAGAATCAGAATTACAATGTGACTAATCCAGCCTGACCATGGAAAACCCCTAAACTTTAGCAGGTTTGAGATTAATGTTAGCTTCATCATCTGGAGAAAACAGACCAAATGACGTGTTCATAGTATATCTAGTGTGGGAGTTACTTTACAAATGGTAGGCAACTAGCGGCACTGACTGCAGCATAGGGGTTTTATTTTTAAAATGTTTTGGTCCCAACAGCCATTTAAAGTCCAAACACATAAAACACTTATCTTCAGCTCTCACGTGTCCTATAACAGTCCCTTTTTAAATAGGCAGAAAGGCGAGAGTCACCTTCAGCAGAATCTTGTCACTTTCTCTGGAACACTGTGGAGAGGAATCTTCCCAAGTCCTCTCCATTAGAGTCTTTTCCTCCCGCTGCTCCCTGGCAGCCAGTCCCTTTTTACTACCTCTGGGAGCTGTCCCTGGACTCTTTTCCAGTAGTGTGGAAATCCCGGGATGAACTGCTGGGACAGCCACACTGCAATCCCTGGAATTAGAGCACCGAGATCAGCAACCTGCGAGGCACATATCTGCCCTCCAGTATCTTTCCTGCTGGTTGCCTACACTAGATAGAATACATACATTACAGCTCCATACAGTACAACTACAGTAGATACAATACATACAGTACAGCTCCATACAGTACAGCTAGATACAATACATACAATACAGCTCCATACAGTACAGCTAGATACAATACATACAGTACAGCTCCATACAGTACTGCTAGATACAATACATACAGTACAGCTCCATACAGTACAGTAGATACAATACATACAATACAGCTCCATACAATACAGCTAGATACAGTACAGCTAGATACAATACATACAATACAGCTCCATACAGTACAGCTAGATACAATACATACAGTACAGCTCCATACAGTACAGCTAGATACAATACATACAATACAGCTCCATACAGTACAGCTAGATACAATACATACAATACAGCTCCATACAGTACAGCTAGATACAATACATACAGTACAGCTCCATACAGTACTGCTAGATACAATACATACAGTACAGCTCCATACAGTACAGCTAGATACAATACATACAATACAGCTCCATACAGTACAGCTAGATACAATACATACAGTACAGCTCCATACAGTACTGCTAGATACAATACATACAGTACAGCTCCATACAGTACAGCTAGATACAATACATACAGTACAGCTCCATACAGTACTGCTAGATACAATACATACAATACAGCTCCATACAGTACAGTAGATACAATACATACAATACAGCTCCATACAATACAGCTAGATACAGTACAGCTAGATACAATACATACAATACAGCTCCATACAGTACAGCTAGATACAATACATACAGTACAGCTCCATACAGTACTGCTAGATACAACACATACAGTACAGCTCCATACAGTACAGCTAGATACAATACATACAGTACAGCTCCATACAGTACAGCTAGATACAATACATACAATACAGCTCCATACAGTACAGCTAGATACAATACATACAATACAGCTCCATACAGTACAGCTAGATACAATACATACAGTACAGCTCCATACAGTACTGCTAGATACAATACATACAGTACAGCTCCATACAGTACAGCTAGATACAATACATACAGTACAGCTCCATACAGTACAGCTAGATACAATACATACAGTACAGCTCCATACAGTACAGCTCCATACAGTACTGCTAGATACAATACATACAGTACAGCTCCATACAGTACAGCTAGATACAATACATACAGTACACCTCCATACAGTACTGCTAGATACAATACATACAGTACAGCTCCATACAGTACAGCTAGATACAATACATACAGTACAGCTCCATACAGTACAGCTAGATACAATACATACATTACAGCTCCATACAGTACTGCTAGATACAATACATACAATACAGCTCCATACAGTACAGCTAGATACAATACATACAGTACAGCTCCATACAGTACAGCTAGATACAATACATACAATACAGCTCCATACAGTACAGCTCCATACAGTACAGCTCCATACAGTACAGCTAGATAAAATACATACAGTACAGCTCCATACAGTACAGCTAGATACAATACATACAATACAGCTCCATACAGTACTGCTAGATACAATACATACAATACAGCTCCATACAGTACAGCTAGATACAATACATACAGTGCAGCTCCATACAGTACAGCTAGATACAATACATACAGTACAGCTCCATACAGTACAGCTCCATACAGTACAGCTCCATACAGTACAGCTAGATAAAATACATACAGTACAGCTCCATACAGTACAGCTAGATACAATACATACAATACAGCTCCATACAGTACAGCTAGATACAATACATACAATACAGCTCCATACAGTACAGCTAGATACAATACATACAGTACAGCTCCATACAGTACTGCAAGATACAATACATACAGTACAGCTCCATACAGTACAGCTAGATACAATACATACAGTAAAGCTCCATACAGTACTGCTAGATACAATACATACAGTACAGCTCCATACAGTACTGCTAGATACAATACATACAGTACAGCTCCATACAGTACTGCTAGATACAATACATACAGTACAGCTCCATACAGTACTGCTAGATACAATACATACATTACAGCTCCATACAGTACAGCTAGATACAATACATACAATACAGCTCCATACAGTACAGCTCCATACAGTACAGCTCCATACAGTACAGCTAGATACAATACATACAGTACAGCTCCATACAGTACAGCTAGATACAATACATACAGTACAGCTCCATACAGTACAGCTCCATACAGTACAGCTCCATACAGTACAGCTAGATACAATACATACAGTACAGCTCCATACAGTACAGCTAGATACAATACATACAATACAGCTCCATACAGTACAGCTCCATACAGTACAGCTCCATACAGTACAGCTAGATACAATACATACAGTACAGCTCCATACAGTACAGCTAGATACAATACATACAGTACAGCTCCATACAGTACAGCTAGATACAATACATACAGTACAGCTCCATACAGTACTGCTAGATACAATACATACAATACAGCTCCATACAGTACAGCTAGATACAATACATACAGTACAGCTCCATACAGTACTGCTAGATACAATACATACAGTACAGCTCCATACAGTACTGCTAGATACAATACATACATTACAGCTCCATACAGTACAGCTAGATACAATACATACAATACAGCTCCATACAGTACAGCTCCATACAGTACAGCTAGATACAATACATACAGTACAGCTCCATACAGTACAGCTAGATACAATACATACAGTACAGCTCCATACAGTACAGCTCCATACAGTACAGCTCCATACAGTACAGCTAGATACAATACATACAGTACAGCTCCATACAGTACAGCTAGATACAATACATACAATACAGCTCCATACAGTACAGCTCCATACAGTACAGCTCCATACAGTACAGCTAGATACAATACATACAGTACAGCTCCATACAGTACAGCTAGATACAATACATACAGTACAGCTCCATACAGTACAGCTAGATACAATACATACAGTACAGCTCCATACAGTACTGCTAGATACAATACATACAATACAGCTCCATACAGTACAGCTAGATACAATACATACAGTACAGCTCCATACAGTACTGCTAGATACAATACATACAGTACAGCTCCATACAGTACAGCTAGATACAATACATACAGTACAGCTCCATACAGTACAGCTAGATACAATACATACAGTACAGCTCCATACAGTACTGCTAGATACAATACATACAGTACAGCTCCATACAGTACTGCTAGATACAATACATACAGTACAGCTCCATACAGTACTGCTAGATACAATACATACATTACAGCTCCATACAGTACAGCTAGATACAATACATACAATACAGCTCCATACAGTACAGCTAGATACAATACATACAGTACAGCTCCATACAGTACAGCTAGATACAATACATACAGTACAGCTCCATACAGTACAGCTAGATACAATACATACAGTACAGCTCCATACAGTACAGCTAGATACAATACATACAATACAGCTCCATACAGTACAGCTAGATACAATACATACAGTACAGCTCCATACAGTACAGCTAGATACAATACATACAATACAGCTCCATACAGTACAGCTAGATACAATACATACAGTACAGCTCCATACAGTACAGCTAGATACAATACATACAGTACAGCTCCATACAGTACTGCTAGATACAATACATACAGTACAGCTCCATACAGTACAGCTAGATACAATACATACAATACAGCTCCATACAGTACAGCTAGATACAATACATACAGTACAGCTCCATACAGTACAGCTAGATACAATACATACAATACAGCTCCATACAGTACAGCTCCATACAGTACAGCTAGATACAATACATACAGTACAGCTCCATACAGTACAGCTAGATACAATACATACAATACAGCTCCATACAGTACAGCTCCATACAGTACTGCTAGATACAATACATACAGTGCAGCTCCATACAGTACAGCTAGATACAATACATACAGTACAGCTCCATACAGTACTGCTAGATACAATACATACAGTACAGCTCCATACAGTACAGCTAGATACAATACATACAGTACAGCTCCATACAGTACTGCTAGATACAATACATACAGTACAGCTCCATACAGTACAGCTAGATACAATACATACAGTACAGCTCCATACAGTACTGCTAGATACAATACATACAGTACAGCTCCATACAGTACAGCTAGATACAATACATACAGTACAGCTCCATACAGTACAGCTAGATACAATACATACAGTACAGCTCCATACAGTACTGCTAGATACAATACATACAGTACAGCTCCATACAGTACAGCTAGATACAATACATACAGTACAGCTCCATACAGTACTGCTAGATACAATACATACAGTACAGCTCCATACAGTACTGCTAGATACAATACATACAGTACAGCTCCATACAGTACAGCTAGATACAATACATACAGTACAGCTCCATACAGTACTGCTAGATACAATACATACAGTACAGCTCCATACAGTACAGCTAGATACAATACATACAGTACAGCTCCATACAGTACAGCTAGATACAATACATACATTACAGCTCCATACAGTACTGCTAGATACAATACATACAATACAGCTCCATACAGTACAGCTAGATACAATACATACAGTACAGCTCCATACAGTACAGCTAGATACAATACATACAGTACAGCTCCATACAGTACAGCTAGATACAATACATACAGTACAGCTCCATACAGTACAGCTAGATAAAATACATACAGTACAGCTCCATACAGTACAGCTAGATACAATACATACAATACAGCTCCATACAGTACAGCTAGATACAATACATACAATACAGCTCCATACAGTACAGCTAGATACAATACATACAGTACAGCTCCATACAGTACTGCTAGATACAATACATACAGTACAGCTCCATACAGTACAGCTAGATACAATACATACAGTAAAGCTCCATACAGTACTGCTAGATACAATACATACAGTACAGCTCCATACAGTACTGCTAGATACAATACATACAGTACAGCTCCATACAGTACTGCTAGATACAATACATACATTACAGCTCCATACAGTACAGCTAGATACAATACATACAATACAGCTCCATACAGTACAGCTCCATACAGTACAGCTAGATACAATACATACAGTACAGCTCCATACAGTACAGCTAGATACAATACATACAGTACAGCTCCATACAGTACAGCTCCATACAGTACAGCTCCATACAGTACAGCTAGATACAATACATACAGTACAGCTCCATACAGTACAGCTAGATACAATACATACAATACAGCTCCATACAGTACAGCTCCATACAGTACAGCTCCATACAGTACAGCTAGATACAATACATACAGTACAGCTCCATACAGTACAGCTAGATACAATACATACAGTACAGCTCCATACAGTACAGCTAGATACAATACATACAGTACAGCTCCATACAGTACTGCTAGATACAATACATACAATACAGCTCCATACAGTACAGCTAGATACAATACATACAGTACAGCTCCATACAGTACTGCTAGATACAATACATACAGTACAGCTCCATACAGTACTGCTAGATACAATACATACATTACAGCTCCATACAGTACAGCTAGATACAATACATACAGTACAGCTCCATACAGTACAGCTAGATACAATACATACAGTACAGCTCCATACAGTACAGCTAGATACAATACATACAGTACAGCTCCATACAGTACAGCTCCATACAGTACAGCTCCATACAGTACAGCTAGATACAATACATACAGTACAGCTCCATACAGTACAGCTAGATACAATACATACAGTACAGCTCCATACAGTACTGCTCCATACAGTACAGCTAGATACAATACATACAGTACAGCTCCATACAGTACAGCTAGATACAATACATACAGTACAGCTCCATACAGTACAGCTAGATACAATACATACAGTACAGCTCCATACAGTACTGCTAGATACAATACATACAATACAGCTCCATACAGTACAGCTAGATACAATACATACAGTACAGCTCCATACAGTACTGCTAGATACAATACATACAGTACAGCTCCATACAGTACAGCTAGATACAATACATACAGTACAGCTCCATACAGTACAGCTAGATACAATACATACAGTACAGCTCCATACAGTACTGCTAGATACAATACATACAGTACAGCTCCATACAGTACTGCTAGATACAATACATACAGTACAGCTCCATACAGTACTGCTAGATACAATACATACATTACAGCTCCATACAGTACAGCTAGATACAATACATACAATACAGCTCCATACAGTACAGCTAGATACAATACATACAGTACAGCTCCATACAGTACAGCTAGATACAATACATACAGTACAGCTCCATACAGTACAGCTAGATACAATACATACAGTACAGCTCCATACAGTACAGCTAGATACAATACATACAATACAGCTCCATACAGTACAGCTAGATACAATACATACAGTACAGCTCCATACAGTACAGCTAGATACAATACATACAATACAGCTCCATACAGTACAGCTAGATACAATACATACAGTACAGCTCCATACAGTACAGCTAGATACAATACATACAGTACAGCTCCATACAGTACTGCTAGATACAATACATACAGTACAGCTCCATACAGTACAGCTAGATACAATACATACAATACAGCTCCATACAGTACAGCTAGATACAATACATACAGTACAGCTCCATACAGTACAGCTAGATACAATACATACAATACAGCTCCATACAGTACAGCTCCATACAGTACAGCTAGATACAATACATACAGTACAGCTCCATACAGTACAGCTAGATACAATACATACAATACAGCTCCATACAGTACAGCTCCATACAGTACAGCTCCATACAGTACTGCTAGATACAATACATACAGTGCAGCTCCATACAGTACAGCTAGATACAATACATACAGTACAGCTCCATACAGTACTGCTAGATACAATACATACAGTACAGCTCCATACAGTACAGCTAGATACAATACATACAGTACAGCTCCATACAGTACTGCTAGATACAATACATACAGTACAGCTCCATACAGTACAGCTAGATACAATACATACAGTACAGCTCCATACAGTACTGCTAGATACAATACATACAGTACAGCTCCATACAGTACAGCTAGATACAATACATACAGTACAGCTCCATACAGTACAGCTAGATACAATACATACATTACAGCTCCATACAGTACTGCTAGATACAATACATACAGTACAGCTCCATACAGTACAGCTAGATACAATACATACAGTACAGCTCCATACAGTACTGCTAGATACAATACATACAGTACAGCTCCATACAGTACAGCTAGATACAATACATACATTACAGCTCCATACAGTACTGCTAGATACAATACATACAATACAGCTCCATACAGTACAGCTCCATACAGTACAGCCCCATACAGTACAGCTAGATACAATACATACAGTACAGCTCCATACAGTACAGCTAGATACAATACATACAATACAGCTCCATACAGTACAGCTAGATACAATACATACAATACAGCTCCATACAGTACTGCTAGATACAATACATACAATACAGCTCCATACAGTACAGCTCCATACAGTACAGCTAGATACAATACATACAGTACAGCTCCATACAGTACTGCTAGATACAATACATACAATACAGCTCCATACAGTACAGTAGATACAATACATACATTACAGCTCCATACAGTACAGCTAGATACAATACATACAGTACAGCTCCATACAGTACTGCTAGATACAATACATACAATACAGCTCCATACAGTACTGCTAGATACAATACATACAATACAGCTCCATACAGTACAGCTAGATACAATACATACAGTACAGCTCCATACAGTACTGCTAGATACAATACATACAGTACAGCTCCATACAGTACAGTAGATACAATACATACATTACAGCTCCATACAGTACAGCTAGATACAATACATACAGTACAGCTCCATACAGTACTGCTAGATACAATACATACAATACAGCTCCATACAGTACTGCTAGATACAATACATACAATACAGCTCCATACAGTACAGCTAGATACAATACATACAGTACAGCTCCATACAGTACAGCTAGATACAATACATACAGTACAGCTCCATACAGTACAGCTAGATACAATACATACAGTACAGCTCCATACAGTACAGCTAGATACAATACATACAGTACAGCTCCATACAGTACAGCTAGATACAATACATACAGTACAGCTCCATACAGTACAGCTAGATACAATACATACAGTACAGCTCCATACAGTACAGCTCCATACAGTACAGCTAGATACAATACATACAGTACAGCTCCATACAGTACAGCTAGATACAATACATACAGTACAGCTCCATACAGTACAGCTAGATACAATACATACAGTACAGCTCCATACAGTACTGCTAGATTAAATACATACAGTACAGCTCCATACAGTACAGCTAGATACAATACATACAGTACAGCTCCATACAGTACAGCTAGATACAATACATACAGTACAGCTCCATACAGTACTGCTAGATACAATACATACAATACAGCTCCATACAGTACAGCTCCATACAGTACAGCTCCATACAGTACTGCTAGATACAATACATACAGTACAGCTCCATACTGTACAGCTAGATACAATACATACAGTACAGCTCCATACAGTACAGCTCCATACAGTACAGCTAGATACAATACATACAGTACAGCTCCATACAGTACAGCTAGATACAATACATACAGTACAGCTCCATACAGTACTGCTAGATACAATACATACAGTACAGCTCCATACAGTACAGCTAGATACAATACATACAGTACAGCTCCATACAGTACAGCTAGATACAATACATACAGTACAGCTCCATACAGTACTGCTAGATACAATACATACAGTACAGCTCCATACAGTACTGCTAGATACAATACATACAATACAGCTCCATACAGTACTGCTAGATACAATACATACAGTACAGCTCCATACAGTACAGCTCCATACAGTACAGCTCCATACAGTACTGCTAGATACAATACATACAGTACAGCTCCATACAGTACAGCTAGATACAATACATACAGTACAGCTCCATACAGTACAGCTCCATACAGTACTGCTAGATACAATACATACAGTACAGCTCCAAACAGTAGAGCTAGATACAATACATACAGTACAGCTCCATACAGTACAGCTCCATACAGTACAGCTAGATACAATACATACAGTACAGCTCCATACAGTACATCTAGATACAATACATACAGTACTGCTAGATACAATACATACAGTACAGCTCCATACAGTACTGCTAGATACAATACATACAGTACAGCTCCATACAGTACAGCTAGATACAATACATACAGTACAGCTCCATACAGTACAGCTAGATACAATACATACAGTACAGCTCCATACAGTACAGCTAGATACAATACATACAGTACAGCTCCATACAGTACTGCTAGATACAATACATACAGTACAGCTCCATACAGTACAGCTAGATACAATACATACAGTACAGCTCCATACAGTACAGCTAGATACAATACATACAATACAGCTCCATACAGTACAGTAGATACAATACATACAATACAGCTCCATACAGTACAGCTAGATACAATACATACAGTACAGCTCCATACAGTACTGCTAGATACAACACATACAGTACAGCTCCATACAGTACAGCTAGATACAATACATACAGTACAGCTCCATACAGTACTGCTAGATACAATACATACAATACAGCTCCATACAGTACAGCTAGATACAATACATACAGTACAGCTCCATACAGTACTGCTAGATACAATACATACAGTACAGCTCCATACAGTACAGCTAGATACAATACATACAGTACAGCTCCATACAGTACAGCTAGATACAATACATACAGTACAGCTCCATACAGTACAGCTAGATACAATACATACAATACAGCTCCATACAGTACTGCTAGATACAATACATACAGTACAGCTCCATACAGTACAGCTAGATACAATACATACAGTACAGCTCCATACAGTACTGCTAGATACAACACATACAGTACAGCTCCATACAGTACAGCTAGATACAATACATACAGTACAGCTCCATACAGTACTGCTAGATACAATACATACAATACAGCTCCATACAGTACAGCTAGATACAATACATACAGTACAGCTCCATACAGTACTGCTAGATACAATACATACAGTACAGCTCCATACAGTACAGCTAGATACAATACATACAGTACAGCTCCATACAGTACAGCTAGATACAATACATACAGTACAGCTCCATACAGTACAGCTAGATACAATACATACAATACAGCTCCATACAGTACTGCTAGATACAATACATACAGTACAGCTCCATACAGTACAGCTAGATACAATACATACAGTACAGCTCCATACAGTACTGCTAGATACAATACATACAGTACAGCTCCATACAGTACAGCTAGATACAATACATACAGTACAGCTCCATACAGTACAGCTAGATACAATACATACAGTACAGCTCCATACAGTACAGCTAGATACAATACATACAATACAGCTCCATACAGTACAGCTAGATACAATACATACAGTACAGCTCCATACAGTACAGCTAGATACAATACATACAGTACAGCTCCATACAGTACTGCTAGATACAATACATACAGTACAGCTCCATACAGTACTGCTAGATACAATACATACAGTACAGCTCCATACAGTACAGCTAGATACAATACATACAGTACAGCTCCATACAGTACAGCTAGATACAATACATACAGTACAGCTCCATACAGTACTGCTAGATACAATACATACAGTACAGCTCCATACAGTACAGCTAGATACAATACATACAGTACAGCTCCATACAGTACTGCTAGATACAATACATACAGTACAGCTCCATACAGTACAGCTAGATACAATACATACAGTACAGCTCCATACAGTACAGCTAGATACAATACATACAGTACAGCTCCATACAGTACTGCTAGATACAATACATACAGTACAGCTCCATACAGTACAGCTAGATACAATACATACAGTACAGCTCCATACAGTACAGCTAGATACAATACATACAATACAGCTCCATACAGTACTGCTAGATACAATACATACAGTACAGCTCCATACAGTACTGCTAGATACAATACATACAGTACAGCTCCATACAGTACTGCTAGATACAATACATACAGTACAGCTCCATACAGTACAGCTAGATACAATACATACAGTACAGCTCCATACAGTACAGCTAGATACAATACATACAGTACAGCTCCATACAGTACTGCTAGATACAATACATACAGTACAGCTCCATACAGTACAGCTAGATACAATACATACAGTACAGCTCCATACAGTACTGCTAGATACAATACATACAGTACAGCTCCATACAGTACTGCTAGATACAATACATACAATACAGCTCCATACAGTACTGCTAGATACAATACATACAATACAGCTCCATACAGTACAGCTAGATACAATACATACAGTACAGCTCCATACAGTACTGCTAGATACAATACATACAGTACAGCTCCATACAGTACAGCTAGATACAATACATACATTACAGCTCCATACAGTACAGCTAGATACAACACATACAATACAGCTCCATACAGTACAGCTAGATACAACACATACAGTACAGCTCCATACAGTACAGCTAGATACAATACATACAGTACAGCTCCATACAGTACAGCTAGATACAATACATACATTACAGCTCCATACAGTACTGCTAGATACAATACATACAGTACAGCTCCATACAGTACTGCTAGATACAACACATACAGTACAGCTCCATACAGTACAGCTAGATACAATACATACAATACAGCTCCATACAGTACAGCTAGATACAATACATACAGTACAGCTCCATACAGTACAGCTAGATACAATACATACAATACAGCTCCATACAGTACAGCTAGATACAATACATACATTACAGCTCCATACAGTACAGTAGATACAATACATACAATACAGCTCCATACAGTACAGTAGATACAATACATACAGTACAGCTCCATACAGTACAGCTAGATACAATACATACAATACAGCTCCATACAGTACAGCTAGATACAATACATACAGTACAGCTCCATACAGTACAGCTAGATACAATACATACAATACAGCTCCATACAGTACAGCTAGATACAATACATACATTACAGCTCCATACAGTACAGTAGATACAATACATACAATACAGCTCCATACAGTACAGTAGATACAATACATACAGTACAGCTCCATACAGTACAGCTAGATACAATACATACAATACAGCTCCATACAGTACTGCTAGATACAATACATACAGTACAGCTCCATACAGTACTGCTAGATACAATACATACAGTACAGCTCCATACAGTACTGCTAGATACAATACATACAGTACAGCTCCATACAGTACAGCTAGATACAATACATACAGTACAGCTCCATACAGTACAGCTAGATACAATACATACAGTACAGCTCCATACAGTACTGCTAGATACAATACATACAGTACAGCTCCATACAGTACAGCTAGATACAATACATACAGTACAGCTCCATACAGTACTGCTAGATACAATACATACAGTACAGCTCCATACAGTACTGCTAGATACAATACATACAATACAGCTCCATACAGTACTGCTAGATACAATACATACAATACAGCTCCATACAGTACAGCTAGATACAATACATACAGTACAGCTCCATACAGTACTGCTAGATACAATACATACAGTACAGCTCCATACAGTACAGCTAGATACAATACATACATTACAGCTCCATACAGTACAGCTAGATACAACACATACAATACAGCTCCATACAGTACAGCTAGATACAACACATACAGTACAGCTCCATACAGTACAGCTAGATACAATACATACAGTACAGCTCCATACAGTACAGCTAGATACAATACATACATTACAGCTCCATACAGTACTGCTAGATACAATACATACAGTACAGCTCCATACAGTACTGCTAGATACAACACATACAGTACAGCTCCATACAGTACAGCTAGATACAATACATACAATACAGCTCCATACAGTACAGCTAGATACAATACATACAGTACAGCTCCATACAGTACAGCTAGATACAATACATACAATACAGCTCCATACAGTACAGCTAGATACAATACATACATTACAGCTCCATACAGTACAGTAGATACAATACATACAATACAGCTCCATACAGTACAGTAGATACA